>NC_091080.1:62462500-62762500 GCF_032405125.1 Capricornis sumatraensis
CTGTCTGGTAAGGAGACATCATATTATCCCCACTGGAGAGAGTGCCAAGGGACGGTGGAACAAGTCTAAGTGATTTGCCTAAATTATATTTTAAAAAGAGATCGTAACTTCACACCATCATTTTACTTTACTTTTACTTTCTTTACTTTAACTTTCTTTTTAGAATCTTTGAGAAACAAATTGACTACCAACGAAGGATCTCTGTTTATCACAGTTTTGGCTTCCTTTGAGGGACAGACAGTAAGAGTCTTAATTAGGTAATACCACATTTGGATATCTATCCATCCTGCCTATGAACAGCCCTCTTCTGATTCATACTGTTGCTTTTTTCCTAACTCCTAAAGGATTTGTGATTCTGGTGGTTGATTCTTGTTGCTGTTGTTTAGTTGTTAAGTCATGTCCAACTCTTTTGTGATCCCCTGGACTATAGCCTGCCAGGCTCCTCTGGGATTTCCAGAGATCCCATGGATTTCTGTCCATGGGATTTCCTAGGCAAGAATACTGGAGTGGGTTGCCGTTTTCTACTCCAGGGACTCTTCCCAACTCAGGGATCAAACCCCTGTTTCCTGTATTGATTGGCAAGAAGATTCTTTACTGCTGAGCCAGCAGGGAAGCCCATTTTGATAGTGAAGCTGTCACCTAAAAGGAATATGGCCTCCCTGAGAGATACAGTTTTAGAGGGGAAACTGGAATGGAAGTAGGAATGTGGGAAAAAATTTTTGGACATCTCCCATATACCAGGTACTGTGCAAGTCCGTTATATGTGTGATCGTAATTGGTTGTCACAATAATCCCATGCATTCTTCTAATTCATCACACTCACTGCAGAAGAGCTAGAGATGCTGTCAACAGCAATACTTCTTTATTTAACAAACATGAACTATAGCTGACTTACAGTATTCCAAAGAAAACATCCAAGGGCTAACAGGCACATGAAAAGATGCTGAACATCATTAATCATCAGGGTGACGAAAATCAAAACCACAGTGAGATATCACCTCATGCCTGTGAGAATGACTATCCTGAAAAACAGCAATAGTACTTAACCTTGGCTACGTGTGAGAATCGCCTGCATTTGAGAGGAACTTTAAAAAAATCCTTTTGCCTAGACAATATTTAGCGCAATGGAATCAGAATCTGTAGGGGTAGAACCCAACCCAGATACTGTTTTTTTTTGTTTTTGTTTTTAATGTTCTGCTGATGGAGCCAATATGCAGGCCAGATTGAGAACCACTGACACAAAGAATGATCTCCTTTCCCTGCTCTGCCTGCTTCACAGAGGGAAGTGTGAGAGCAAATCCAAGAGCAAACTCATTCATTTAAGTGTTTACTTTCTATGGACTCTCATCTTCATATTCTAATAGGATAGAAAAGGAACTCTTAAAACTGATACTTTAAATCAGAAGCTTTAGAAGGGTTGTTTCCAGGTTAGGTTTCGGGTTGGTTGTGTCCAGGATTATGTGTTCCTGTCAACATGTAATTGGATTTGGCTTGTTTCTGGTGTTTTGGCTGTTTATGAATCAAGCTGTTGGGAACATTTGTGTACAAATCTTTATGTAGATGTGTGTTTTGGAGTATGTTTAACTTGATAAGAAACTGCTTTCCACACTGATGTATGTTCCCATCAACAATATATAAGAGGGATTTCCGTGGTGGCCCAGTGGCTAAGTCTCTCTCTGTGCTCCCAATGCAAGGGGCTCAGGTTTGATTTTTGGGCAGGAAACTAGATCCCACATGCTAAAACTAAGAATTTGCATGCCTCAACTAAAGATTCTGCACGCTGCAACTGAAGATCCTAGATGCTGCAGTGAAGATCAAAGATCCTGTGGGCCACAACTAAGGCCTGGCACAGCCAAATCAATAAATAAAATAAAAACAATATATGAGAATTCAAACCATTCAACCTCCTTGCAAATACTTGGTATGGCCAGGGTCTTCAATTTTATCCACTTAATGGCTGTGCGTGAGATCTCACTGTAGTTTGAATGTACTTTTTTCTAATGATTAATGATGTTGAAAATTTTCTCATAGTAATATTGATGATTCACATATATTCTTTCATGAAGTGTGTTTGACTCATAAACTATTTTACAATTAGGTTAATTGTCTTATTATTGAGTTGACATTCTTTCTCAGTGGAATTTCTGTGAAAGAATTAACCACTTATGCCCAAAGGCATCTACTATATATATTATCTGCTGTCCATTGCTTCATTACGGCATAAATTATTTGCCATTCTTGGGAGAATACCTTGGAAGAATAGGAAAACAGTCATATAAATTTCGGATTTCAGGTGTAAAACCTTGTTAAAATTCATTTTCACATATAATGCATAATATTTTCCCCCTGTTGGTGGTTTATCTGTTTTCTCTTGATCTCAAAGAGAAGTTTTTTATTTTGATGGTGCCTAATTATCATTTTTAATTGTTCATTTTTGGGTCATTTCTTACAAATCTTTTCCCATCCTAAAGTAAACAATGTTTCTCCCATGTTGAAAGGTTGTTGTTAAATCATGCAAAGATACTGGGATTCTTGGCCCCCAGAGGAAAAGAATTCAATCCGGGGCCAGAGATGAGGCTTGATCACTCAGAGCTTTTGTGTAATAAAGTTTTATTAAAGTATAAAGGAGATAGAGAAAGTTTCTGACATAGGCATCAGAAGAGAGCAGAAAGAGTACCCCCTTGCTAGTCTTCAGCTGGATGTTATATAGTCACTAGCAGTCTGTTAATGAAAGAAAGGAATGTCTTGAAACTCAGAATGGCACCAGGCCCCTCACCCATAAGATGCATTTTGGGATAATCTTGGCACCAAATGGATCATCCTGGGCCTAAAATGATTAACTTGATTCTTGAAGAAGGGCAGATCACCATACAAATAATTTCATTTACATAGATTAGAGGAACAGTATCTGAGTATAACATACTGGTTTGTCAAGTAGGTTCTGAGCCAAGAGGTGGAACCGACTTGAAGACAGAGTTTGGGGTAAATGCATAGTACATTAGCATCAGTTCAGTTCAGTTCAGTCGCTCAGTCGTGTCCGACTCTTTGCGACCCCATGAATCGCAGCACCCCAGGCCTCTGTGTCCATGACCATCTCCCGGAGTTCACTCAGACTCACGTCCATCAAGTCCATGATACCATCCAGCCATCTCATCCTGGGTCGTCCCCTTCTCCTCCTGCCCCCAATCCCTCCCAGCATCAGAGTCTTTTCCAATGAGTCAACTCTTCGCATGAGGTGGCCAAAGTACTGGAGTTTCAGCTTTAGCATCATTCTTTCCAAAGAAATCCCAGGGCTGATCTCCTTCAGAATGGACTGGTTGGATCTCCTTGCAGTCCAAGGGACTCTCAAGAGTCTTCTCCAACACCACAGTTCAAAAGCATCAATTCTTCGGCACTCAGCCTTCTTCACAGTCCAACTCTCACATCTATACATGACCACAGGAAAAACCATGGCCTTGACTAGACAGACCTTAGTCGGCAAAGTAATGTCTCTGCTTTTTAGCTTAAGACAAACATTTCCATAAGAAAAAGGCATTGGTTATCTCTAGGTTTGAGAATAGTTAACTTCAGGTGAAACCAGGTGTCATTATGGCAACACAGTATGTTAAGAGAAACCTCCTTTTAAATTTGTATAAAGAAGGAAAAATATATCGCTAGTTTGTTTCCTCCTGTGGCTTAATAAGTGAGATAAAAATGTCTGACACTTGCAGGCTATTTCCTCCGTTTGGCGACCCCTGGCCTTCCTGCCTGTTACCCTCTCAATGTTTTCTTCTAGAAGTTTTATAACTTTTGCTTTTACATAGAGGTACGTATTCTGTTAATTTAATTTTTCATATGTTGTGAGCTAACAGTCAAGTTTAATTGTTGTTCATGAGTATCCAATCATTCCAAAATTATTTGTTAGAATATTCTGTCCTTCACCATTGAGTTATTTTACTATCTCTTTAAAAAATTATTGACCTTATATGTATGGATTTGTGAACTTTCTTTTCTGTTCCATGGCTCTAAATTTCTTTTTTTCTGCTGATACCACACTGTCATGTCTGATAACTTTATAGTACATCTTGAAGTCAGAACAATAACTCTTCCAAGTTGGCTCTCCTTTCTATCACAGTTGTTTTGGCTATTTGTATTTCCATATACATTTTAGAATCAAGTTGTCAGTTCTTAGAAAAGAAACTGCTAGGATTTTGATTTTGATTCCATCAAGTCTATAGCTAATTTCCAGAAGGATTGACATTAACCATATCGAATGTTCCAATCCATATATATAGAGTATACTCTGCATTTATTTAGGTCCAACTCAGTTTTTCTCAGGCCTTCCCTGGTGGCTCAGTTGGTAAAGAATCCGCCTGTAGTACAGGAGACATGGGTTCGATCCCTGGGTTAGGAAGATCCCCTGGAGGAGGGCATGGCAACCCACCCCAGTATTCTTGCCTGGAGAATTCCATGGACAGAGGAGCCTGGTGGGCTATAGTCCATGGCGTTGCAAAGTCGCACACCACTGAGTGACTAAGCACACAGTTTCTCTCAACAATGCTTTTCATTGAAAAGACTTTACACATATTTTAAAAACTTATCCCCAAGCAGTTTATGTTTCAGAAAAATTTTTAAAGTGGTATTTAAATTTTTAAAATTTTCTAAGTGTTTATTATTTTCTGAAGTGACTATACAATATCATAATATACATATACAGAAATACAATGGGTTTTTATATGTTGATCTTTATCCTGCAGCTTTCCTAACTTCATTTATTAGTTCTTGTATATTTTTTTATTATAGATTCTGTCTGTAGTTTTTTCTACCTACCTATAGCAGTGTTTTTGTGGAAAAATACAGTTTTATTTTTTCCTTTCCTTTTGTTTTCTTGTCTCATTTCTCTGGCTAGAACATTGTTGAATAGAAGTAAAGAGAGCGGAATCCATGCCTTGTTCCTGATCCTAGGGGGAAAACATTGTTTTATTTAAATATGACATTAGGTCTAGGGTTTTCATAAGTGACCTTTATTAGGTTGAAGAATTTTCCTTTTCTTTAGTTTGGTTAATTTTTATCACTAATGAGTATTGAACTTTACCAAATTAATTTTTCTGAAACTTTTATAATGCCATTTCCCCCATCTTTGTTCTATAAAAAGTCCTTGTGGAAAAACAAAAAATAGGAACGTGTTATCTAGTGTTAGTGGGGGTCATCTTCATGTAGAAATTTCATATACTCTTACATTCTGTGTAAAAAACAGGCACATCATATTTCTCAACTTTTCTCAAACTTTTAAAATTACTAAACTCTATCTGTTGAAATAAAAATATAAAATATCTACCTGATAATTCAACAAATAGTTTCAGGGCACCAGTAGTAGGTTGAGCAGTCCCCACTCCAGATGAAAATATTCAGGCTTTCTGTCACTCGAGTATATGTTCCTCGGTTCTTTGTCTTGTCACAACAAAGATTCGGAGTGACAGACATTAAAGTCCCCTCGGCGTGTCACAGCTCTCGGGTCTTGGATAGACCGTGTTATAGCTCTCAGGTCTCGAATAGATCATGTTATAGCTCTTAGACAAATCAGTGTTACAGCTCAGTGTTACAGCTCTATTATATTTAGAAGAGAGCAGGAAAATCCATCTTCGAGGCATGAAGACAGGAGGAGAAGAGCGCCCCAGCGCCCAGGGGAGAGAGAGAGAGAGCTAGCTTTGGCTCATCTATTTATATGTTTCTCTCTCCCTGGGCCTGTCCTATGTAAATTGGGCCAGCCAGGAGTGTTGTTTGTTTTACCTGAGGTCCTCACTCCGGTCCTCGGACCTTCTTTTGTTGTATTTTTTGCGGGCTTTTCCCTTCCTTGTCTTTTAGCCACCGCCATTTTGGACTCCTTTTCCCTGTTCTACCTACCTACCTCTTTCCAAAAGTAATTAACAGAATTAATAATTAATAACTACAGCATTAATTAAAGGGCTTGGCACTAGTGGTAAAGAACCTGCCTGCCAATACAAGAGACGTAAGAGACACAGGTTCCATCCCTGGGTCTGGAAGAGCCCCTGGAGGAGGGCATAGCAACCCACTCTAGTATTCTTGCCTGGAGGATCCCATGGACTGAGGACCCTGGTGGGCTACAGTTCACGGAGTTGCAAAGAGCAGGACATGACTGAGGTGACTTAGCATGCATGCATGTAATACTGGCTTAAGTATGAAAAGAAAAGGACCAACGAAACAAGATAAAGTTTATAAACAGATCTGCCTGTAAATGCTTGTCTGATTTGACAAAGTTGACACTGCCATATAATAGATAAAGAATGATCTTTTGAATAAATATTTCAGAGTCAATATGATATTGATATGAAAAATAAGTTAACTTGACTCTGCCTCACAAAAATCAACATCCACATCAAGGTGTAAATATGAAAGAAACAACAAAATTTTTAGAACTACATCTTCATGATCCCAGAGCAGGTGAAAATGTCTTAGACAGGGACAAAAAACCCTCTAAAACACGAAAGAGAAAAGGGTAAACTGGATATTAAAATTGAGAACTTCTGTTCATCAGACGATATCACCAAGGTAGTAAAAAAATACAACTCACAGAATGGGTGAAAATATTTGCAATCACGTACTAACAACTTTTACCAGTTAAAAGGAAACAAATATAAAAATCAATAGAAAAAATGGACAAAATATTGGAATAGACACTTCACTGGTAATTATGACAGTATTAGTTATCTTTAATTAATTCTTAATAATTGATTCTGTTAATTACTTTTGGAATGCCTAAGAAGAGAACATCCAAGTGATCAATATGTATATAAAACATGGTTTACTTTTATTAGTCATCAGAAAAATGCAAGTTAAATCCACAATGTAACTGAATATATATCTACTAGAATGGCTAAAATGAAAAAAGAAAAAGAAATGCAAAATACTGGTAAGGAAGTAAAGTAACCAGAATGCTTGTGCACTGTTAGTTTGACTATAAATAGGAACAATCACTGGACTATCTGGGGAAAATATTTGACATATTAATATGTATATCTATGTCCCCATAATTCTACTCCTGCTTACATTCCCTAAAGAAATGCAAATACATATTCAAAATTCATATGTGCAAAATTGTTCATGAAAAGAAAGTAAGTAAAGGGAAAATGTTAGTCGCTCAGTTCTGTTTGACTCTTTGCCACCCCATGGAGTGTAGCCCACCAGGCTCCTCTGACCATGGGATTCTCCAGCTAAGAATACTGAAGTGGGTAGCCATTCCCTTCTCCAGGGGATCTTCCTGACCCAGGGGTTAAACCCAGGTCTTTTGCATTGTAGGCAGATTCTTAACCATCTGAACCACCAGGGAAGCCTGCTCAATAGTAGAATCAGTAATAAGTTGAAGTAGTATCTTCATATACTTCGTATACTTCTTTCTTTAAAGAAATATTTATTTTGTTTGTTTGACTGCATCAGGTCTTAGCTGCGGGCACTCAGAACATTCATTGCTGCAAATCGGCTCAGTAGTTGTGGCACATGGGCTTAGTTTCCCTGTGGGCATGTTTTCTTGCATTGGAAGGTGGGTTCTTAAGCGAGTTCTTAACCACTCGACCACCAGGGAAGTCCCTACTTCTTTCAGTGAGAATGAATATGCTCCATCGACATGCAACAACATAGGAGAATTTTAGAAACAGAGTATTGAATGAAAGAAAACAGACACACAAAATGTCTCTTTCCACTTCATACAGTTTGAATCAGTTAAATCTAATGTTTGTTTATAGAATTCATGAGAGTGGTTGTCCTTGAGGAGGCTGGTAGTGACTGGAAGAGGACTCAAGGGTGGATTCTGAGCCACCAAATGCATTGGCTTTTTCTGTTTCTGTGGGTTCTGGACAACATCCTCAAGTACTCTGTCCCCAGTTTGTGGCTGTTTTCTCCCAGCATGTACAAACCAGAGCCATTTGGCACAGGCACATGAATTTTCTGGTAAAAACTGTAGGTGTTAATGGTTTTTTTAGGAATTTACTCAGAAGATTCTAGGAATTTGAGGAGATGATTAGAAGACTCTATACAGTTTTGTGGGTTTTTTTTTTTTTTTGCCTTCTCTTGTGTTTTCCTGAGTCTTGGTGGTTATGGTTCTTCTGTTGCCCTCTCTGCAATCTATTATCCTCTCTGCTTTGTGCCCCAGAAAACTGCTCCCTTTCTGAATTCTGATTGGTCTCAGCCAAAGGGAAACACTGACAGGAGATGAAAGGGCTAGAAGAAAGATAATCAGTGTATTTCATGTCCTCTGTCTTTCTTCTTTGATTGTCTTTGGGAGTAGCTGAGTACCACAGCTCGTCCCTGGCAGATCCTCCTCTGTGGCTCCAGACTTCATTGTGCTCTGATGACACTATTTCCTCTCCTTGCTTCTTTAACCAAAGTGATAGCCTTGACTTCCTTTTGTTGTTAATATCTCCGTGCCTTGGTATCTCTTGTTGGTTCCTTTAACCCAGCACTCACCCCTGTAGTTATTCCCTTTATTAAAATCCTTTTATTCGAATAGGCTTCCCTGATAGCTCAGTTGGTAAAGAATCTGCCTGCAATGCAGGAGACCATAGTGTGATTCCTGGGCTGGGAAGATCTGCTGGAGAAGGGAAAGACTATCCACTCCAGTATTCTTGGGCTTCCCTCGTGGCCTAGCTGGTAAAGCAATACGGGGCACCTAGGTTTGATCCCGGAGTTGAGAAGATCCCTTGGAGAAGGCAACAGCTGTCCACTCCAGTATTCTGGCCTGGAGAATTTCATGGACTGTATAGTCCATGGGGTCGCAAAGAGTTGGGCACAACTGAGAGACTTTCACTTTATTAGAATATTTGTTCTGAGTCCAAGATTTTATTGTTCACTGCACAATAAGCAACAAGCCAATAAGTCGAGATGAGTTATTGGGACAAGGAATAGCGATTTTATTTGGAAAGCCAGCAGACTGAGAAGATTTTGAACTCAAAAAACCATCTTGCCTGAGTTAGAATTCAGGCTTCTTTTGTGTTAAAAAGGCAAGCCAAACATTTCCTAGTTCTGGCCAGCCCAGAGGGGCTGTGTTCACTTCTTCCTCCAGTCATTCACAGATCTCATATTTCAGTAAAGTCCAAATAAGTGCCAATGTGGAAATTCAGTCAGTTAGGCTCCTGTCTGTAATTCTATGGAGGAAACATTTTATTAGATCAAGTAAGATGAATAAATTTTTTATAATAACCATTGTGGAATAATGTTCTGAATTCTGTACATCAATATAATGAAGCACTCAAGAGCATCTGGGCTTCCCTAGTGGCTCAGATGGTAAAGAATCCCCCTGCAATGTGGGAGACCTGGGTTCAATCCCTGGGTCAGGAAGATCCCCTGGAGGAGGGAATGGCAACCCACCCCAGTATTCTTGCCTGGAGAATCCCCATGGACAGAAGAGTCTGGTGGGCTACAGTCCAAAGGGTTGCAAAGAGTTGGACATGACTGAGCAGCTAACACTTTCACAGTGAAGCCCCAATATGCGGATTTCCTAAAATAACCAATGATTTTGATGTCAGGTACATATTATCGCATAGACTGGATGTTGGGTACTGAATCCAGGTCCAGCCAGGTGTTCTTTTCCTAGAAGTCTCTTGAGTAGTTTACATGTGTTGTGTTGGGTGAGATTGAGCTTTCATATGGACGCTAGAGGGAAAGAGTAAAGCCTTCCTTCCAATATTCATGTAATTGTATGGATCTTCAGGGCTCACAGCAATAAGCTTGATTAGAGGGCTGGTTGAAAAGCCCCATTAGAGGTGGACAGGGTCCTCTCTCTCTTATTCATCTGCACTGCTGGTAGAGTTAATGTTTTGAGTCTGAAGGACACTATGACTGTTATCAGTTTTATTGGACAAGTGAATATAAAGGTAATTAAAGAGACCATGCCTAATAACCCAACTCTTACAATTTAAAAGTAAGAAAGAGGCCTGATAGGGTACCAGGGATACACCTATCATCCTAATTAAGTGCTAACAAGACAGTTGTCCTCACTTTGGTAACTTCAGTGTATTCCCCCTGTTAACGGTCTCCATCCAGTGGACTCATCTACAATTCTTAATTCTTGCCCACAGTTACCCTTCATTCTCCACATGAGCAATGTTTCTAAAGGTTTCAGTGTTTAGCAGGTGGTGTCCCCAAAGCACTCACCCCAAATTGCCCGTCCACTTTATTCATTCATCCACCATTTTACTCCTTCCCCCTGCAGTTCAGGTTTGGCCAAATTGCCACCCAGTTTGAACTTGTCATCTCTCCTAGCATTTCTACTTTATTAAGCAAGCACATCTTGTAAATGAAAACAAGAGAAGATGCGTGGCTAGCTCATTCTGTTTTTTATTTAAATTAAAAAAATCACCTAGCCACCAGAATTGCTGTAGGGAGGCCGGTGGGGATAGATCAAGTAAATAAATGAATCAAGTGAGGATGGACAAGTGAATATTCAAATACGAGTAGCAGTTTTCTAAATCAGAAAAGCCTTCTACTCGAGCTATAGTCAAACCACTCAGTACTGTGGTCTGAACTGTCTGAAAGACAGGAAAGTCTGTTTTTAGAAATACAGAATAACAGCTACTGATGTTTGTCCTATACAAGTCAAAGAAAAACTCTTTGCACAATTATCTGAAAAACTCCTATTTTTGTTTGACAGTTTGTTTAGTATCTTTTTAATTATAAGAAATTTGAATTCTGGGAAGGGATCTTTTCTGTAAGGGAGATTAGGAAAGTTAAACCCAAATAGCCTGGCCAATGGGCTTTCCTGATGGCTCAGCGGTAAAGAATCCACCTGCCAATGCAGGATTCATTGGTTCAGTGCCTGGGTTGGAAGCATCCCCTGGAGAAGGTAATGGCAACCCACTTGTGTTCTTGCCTGGGAAATCCCATGGACAGAGGAGCCTGGCGGGCCACAGTCCATGGGGGTCACAAAAGAGTTTGACAGGCCTGAGCAACTAAACATCAGCAGCAACAGCTGCTATCAATATTTGCTGAATGTTGACTCTAAGAAGAAACGGATAAGCTATTTCTGTATAACCACAGGCCTGGGTATCGTTCCATGGACAAGATAATAGCTTTAGTTGAAGGGTCAGTAGTAAAATGATGACATCTTGGTTCTGTTCATAATTCACAAAGAATAATTTCCTTTAGGGATAATGAACTACTACAGTGTGCAGCAAAGTATAGTCCACTCCTAAAACATCTTTTCCAAAATCCTAGAAACTTCTCTGTAGATTCCTGAGAAATTTAGAAATCCTTATAGTTGAAGGCATTCTAAATGGCTCTGTCTTGTACATGCTGGGAGAAAACAGACACAGGCTGTGGACAAAGTATGTGAGGATGTCGACCAGAATCCACAGAAACAGAAAAAGTTAAATCTAGGCCACTGATGGCTCAGAATCTGGGAACACTGACCAACCAAGGATCTGGATGAAGATACCTGTCGATCCATCTCAGGGACCTACAGAGATCCAGAACAACAAATCCATGTCTCTCTCCACCTCTAAACACTTCCATTGGATAAACCATCAGCATTTCAAACTCTCCACATTCCATTTGTCCATCATGAAAAATGAGGAAGACAGAAAAAATAACAGGTTTTTGGTTGCTGATATATGTGTAAGTCTAGTGACGGGCTTATGTGGGGGATGATACGGGAGTGTTGAGCGAGAGGCATTTGTAGACAAATGCTAGTTTAATATATGTTTTAACTATTAGAATATTGGATTCATGATAAAAAGCTATTTTCCTTTTGGAATTAAGCTTTCTTTTGGGTAATAATTTTGATTCCTATTAATTACTGTTTCCTTTTTAAAACAAGTGTATCTTCTTTAGGGATTAGCTGGGGCCCAGTAATTCCATCTTCCTCATAATTTATGACTATCCTGCTTCACCTCCTGGTTGACAGCTGTTTGCAGGTTCAGTCTTAATGAAAACTTTCCCGTCATTTTCTTCCCAGTGATGGGCAGTCGGTACCCCCTTTCTGCCAGCCAGATTGCAAACAAAATATGTTCTTTGCAGCTTCTATCAAAATGTATGCTGTTTTAACCTGGAAATGATGTTTGGTAAAGTTCTTTAGCTTAAGGAAAAATACTGTGTATTCTGTCACACATAATACTAACTCCCATATGCTTGAGTCCTTGTTGATCACATTCAGTGATTTTCAGGAGAGCTGGTTTTTCTGTGACTAAAGTCAGTAACGAGATGCAGGAAGACAACTAGACTTTTAATCTGCATTCTGCCATTGGAAGACAAAATGAAATTCCATTGAGGGGGGGAAGAATATTCTGTTTGAATTGATATCATATTATAGCCACTAGCATCTTGGTGCTGTCTCCATGCTTCAGTATGGGTATATATGTACTGACTATCTCAGAGGATAACTGGTAGAAGGCGGGGACCTGGTTGGTGTCATTCTTTGTGCAGAATCAGGAACAAGTCTAGACATTACACCCAATAGAAAGCTATTGGGTATGATATCCACAATGTGCAGTCTGGAGCAATCATTTGCGATGAGTATGCCTGCTTGAGCAAAGAAACTTGGAGTAGTTTACAGATTTGAGTTCCAGAGCTTAAAACTAGGCCTTAGATCCCAAACAAAATTTCTTGATTTCAGGGGTTACTTTTGACTGACTTATTCTAACTAATCTCCTATAGTACTTATATATAAGTCAAAACATCAACTAAATAATGGAAAAATAACTTTCTTCCTTCCTTCTTCCCTTTCTGCCTCTTTCTGAACTTCCTTCCTTTTTCCCTTGTCCCTGAAACCAATCAGTACATTCCTTCTATTTGTTTGAACTTTTACGTTGTCTCTCTTATTTATGGAGGCTCCTATTTTATTGATGAAGAAATTGAAGTTCAAAAACATTGAATAAACCATCCATGTTCACACAACTCATAAATGGCCAAGTCCAGATATGAATTGAGTTTCATACAGCTTCAAAGTTTCTGTGATTTTTTAATTTATTTAACCACCTTGGAATGTAGTCTTCTGGCCCACTAATGGTCTTCTTCCCCTACAAGAAAATCTTCATGGAAAGCTTTATTATAACAGAAGTATTTATAATTAGAGTAAAAGGCAAGCAGAATGATTTAATACAAGGCTACTGTAATTGAGCAACTTAGCTGGATTATTTTATTTCCTCTGAAAGAAATGAAATTTCCTACCAAAGGAATCCAATATGTAATTTCATAAGCCAGAGAACACTTTTACCTGTATAATATTTTGAGACACTCTAAAAAATGTTTCTTCTTTGTGCTTCCCCTTTTTGTTAAGCCAGTTGTCCTTCAAATGAAAGATAGCATTTCTAATAAGACAGAAAGAGACAAATGCTGAGAATCTGAAAAGAGCAAAGAAGCCTGAGTCCTTAATAATATTGTTGAACCACTGTATCTATCTAAGTACTGCTTATCTCCAAATCACTTAATAAGAAAATGAAAAAATTACACTTATGGTTTATGCCACTGTTTGTCAAGTTTTCTGTGATTTGCTGCTCAAACTTTTCCTTACTGATATATTGAAGTTTATGAGAGTGCAGAAGAAATACATTCTGCCTAAATGTGTTAAATACAGACACTAAAATTCATATTTGCAATGATTTTGAATTGCTTATCCCTTTGCCTGGCTCATAAATTAGGTTTAAGTCCAAAGTTCCAGTAGTAGAGTTTTTTTCCCAGCTCCTGAAAACACTTTTAATTTAGAGGTGCCTCCACTCTAGAATGTACTGTCACATGAGATAGTGATCTCCCTGTCTCTGGAGATAGCCACACAGGGGCTGAATAACCATCTGTCATAGGTACTATGGAAAGGATGTCTGTGGTGGCTGGGAGATTGGATAGGATGGCCTCTCCTAAATCTATTGACTGATTTTTCTAAGTCTTGAAGATGTTAAATAGAAGTGGCCTCTTTATTACATACCTTATTCACTAGGTGAGCTTGGACAAAGTAAACACATCCAAACTTTGGTTATGTCTCTACCTAGTTTTGTGAACTTAAGAAAGTATGTTCTCTTAAGTTTCTGTTCTAGTCTCTATAAAATGAGGAAAGGTTTTATTTTAAAAAAAAATAGAACACTCCTCTTTTTTTGTTAATGTCTTATTACATGTGTGTTATTTGCTCAATCGTGTCCAACTATTTTCTACCCCATGGACTGTAGCTTGCCAGGCTCCTCTGTTGATGGGATTCTCCAGGCAAGAATACTTCTCTAGGGGATCTTCCTAACCCAAGGATCCAACACGGGTGTCCTGCATTGCAGGCAGAGTCTTTACTGTCTGAGCCATCAGTGAAGCCCAGTAAAGTAGTTTTAACTAGAAAAGCAGAGCATCTCTGGTCCTCCTGTCCCCATATTACTTCATTCCTCTCCTGTTGGCCCCCATGAGACTGAGGAGTCTGTACAGCATAGTTTGAGCAATTCTCTCTGAAATGTTTCCAAGATCTTTCTAATCAGAACTTTTATGATTTGACTACAGGGTTCAGAGCACTTCCCAGTTGGCACTAGTGGTAAAGAACTTACCTGAAAACACAGAAGACTTAAGAGACATGGGTTTGATCACTGGGTTGGGGAGATCTCCTGGAGGAGGGCATGGCAGCCACTCCAGTACTCTTGCTGGGAGAATCCAATGGGCAGAGGAGCTTGGTGGACTACAGTCCATGGGGTCACACAGAGTTGGACATAACTGAAGCGACTTAGCGCACACACACATGAATACAGAATCTTAGCAGGAAGAAGAGCACAGAATTCTCATGTCCTCATAAATACAATCTGACCTGTTGCTTTTTTCTCTATTGTTGAGTTAGTACTGACTGAAAGTATTATACCTATTGACTCATGGAAGTAAAGAAGTTTTAAATCAAAGAGCCATTAAAATATATGGAGTCATTTTGCTTACATCTCAGGCTTAATCCAAATTTGAATATGTGGCTGCTTTGAATGTAAGTCTTCAGACTGTTCTGCTAAACTGGTGATTTCTCTTTACAAATATTCCAAGACAAAAGTGTGCCCACTTTTCACATAATGAGACTTTTGAGGCCGAATACAAATGATGCTATTCTTATATCAGGGTGAAATAACTTGCTCACATCTCTGCTTTGTGTCTGCCCCAGCACTTGCCCTGTTCTTGAATGTATGCCTTGAAGTAAATATGTTAAAAAGTAAGAATTCCATTCCTAAAGATATATATTTTTATGTTTGCTTTATATTAGTTTCTTACTTCACTTGCAAGTTCAAGTCATAAAATGAATAGATGTGGCTTTTATTAAGCTTTGAAGATCTGGTGTGCTTCTATGTGAATATCACTTCATCTATAGCATTTGAATTGGAAAAAAAAATCCATTGTGTGTTTTCAACAACCTTTTGTCCACATAGTTAAATGCACTGACAGAGCCTTTTGACAGAATCACAGAAAATTCTCTGCTGAATACTTAATCAGTTCCTAGGTTGGCTTGCTTCCACTTTTCTTTTCTTCAAAACTATGTTGCTAGACTACTAGAGTCTTTTTTATTTGTGAGTCTGAGAGCTTAAGACTAAATAACTTTAAGTATAGTCTATATCATATTTTCATCACATATGTTTTCTCTTTTACATACACACATACATTGGGGTATGTTAAAAGGTATGTTTATAATTTAGAAAAGCATGTTTATATTTTTACTAACACAATCTTTTACATTTGATAATTCTTAATTCTTCACATAATATTATTATGATATCTTTGATTATTAACACAGGAATCTAAATCAGATTGAGTCCTATTTCCAGGAATCAGAATAATTTTGGACAATGAAGAGTTTATTGAAAGTTGCTGGCAGACATACTGAATCAAGAATTATGGAGGAAAGCCAATGACATTCAAAATTCTCTCTCTTCCTAGTGCTTCAGAGCAGAAACTGTTTCTGGCAGATTCTGTGGCCAAAAAAGGCAATAATCTTTTGCTTCGAGTCCTCATCCATGAGATGTCTGAGTGAGGGGAGTAAAAGTCAGCTGGTTGACTGATTCCTACTTTTTCATCTATTAAGGTAATCAAGACAACCACATGGTTTACCATTGTGATCTCTACATAAATAGATTTCTCTTGAGGATTGTGGTTCTTTTGAAGATGGATCAAATCTTGCTAAAGCTCCTTTCTTATAGACCTAGGAAATGCTAGGGCCCTTGAAGCTATTTTTTAAATCTTAATTTTAATGAGGAAAGAGAAAGTTACTTTTGTTTAAACAGGAGTTGAATTTTGGAGAAATGTTGCTTTGAGAGACACAACACGCATTACAGCATCATGACATACTCAGCCAGATGTCTGCAAGACAGAAAATCACATGACTAAGCAAGCTACATAAATGTTCGTTAAGAAGGAAAAAAAATAGAAAAGAAAAAACAAATGTGCGTCAGACATTTCCTTTTTGTGGAGCACATTATTCCAAATCATGTGGCTGCCTTATGTGTATAATTTGTCAATTACAACGTATCCCCTCATGTATGTTAAACTCAGGGAGCATTCTAATTTTGGTCTTGTATCACAATCTGTTCTATATATTTGTTTGTATATATTTAATTATATGTTTACATATGAAGGCAGCATGTAAGCCTCTCCAGGTATCTGTTAGGGCAGTTGTTAGGATGTAGTGAGAAATTATTCTTTGCCACTCATGGCAACTGTATACGGATTCCATTTTTTCTCTTGGGATCCTGGACCCTATAATTGAAAAGTATATGCACTTCATAACCCTGAGCAATATTGAAATCATTGAATTATCTTTTTAATTCTGTGTTGGCAATCCCACGGTAGGTCAGTAAATATTCACTAAGTGAGCACAGTGTAAATCATAGCTTCTCAGCCATACACTAATGATGGTTCCTCTAGGGAGGTCCTTACCTGGAGAAAAGGGATCAGAGCCCTTTTTAGAAGAAGGAAGGACAATTCCAGTGGGGAAAATGGTCATGGATTTACTGTCACCTCACTCTATTTTTAACAACACAATCATTCCTCTGGTGACTGTTGCCACACACAGCCTCTGGCATACAGTAGGTACCCAATACATAATTGCTGAATGAAAGAATGAATTCAATCTCAAGGGCAACCATTTCATTTTCTCTGCAGCTATACCACCGACATGGCAACAGCCCAGTCAGCACATTATTTTAATAATTTTTAATGCTAGTTTCCATGAGGTAGTGATCTATAAATGTTTACTCCTACATCACTATTAATTAAGAAGTTTGTGTATGTATTCCCAAATAGGTGTTTTATAAATATAATATTATGTTATATTTTAAGCATTTACAAAGTCGAATGACATTAATAAGAGCTCTAACATTCTAATTTCTGCATTCCAGTCGATTGTCTTCCTTGTCTCCATTCCAGATGAAAGTGAAAGTTAGTTGCTCAATTGTGTCCAGCTCTTTGCAACCCCATGGACTATACAGTCCATGAAATTCTCTTGGCTAAAAAGACAAAAGAAGGAAAAAAATTCAGTTCTTGCTTGTGAAGCATACATCTTCTCTGGTAGACCAGACTAACACAATGAAGGTCATTGATAGAAAAGGTGTTTTATGGCAGAGTTTACTAGAAGAGTCCTTGTACAAAATTTTCCTGACTACACAGATTTTAAAGCACATTTCACAGTCTATGACCTTTGATTTGTAATAGGATATTTCTGACGTTGTAGTGAGCCCAAGCACATTTAGAACTCCTCATTAGATACACTCTATTCTGTTGGCATGATCCACATTAAATATTAAAACCTTTTTTTCATATTAAGGTTTCTCTTTTTCTTATCCTGCAAAATATGACCTCTTACATTTGGCCTTCTAATCCATGACTCAGGAAATGTCACTATTTGATGGGGCATTTTTGGTTTGAATTTTGACTCAGAAAGGAAGAACATATGGGCCAGGTGTTCTTTGAATACATTGACCAGTTTCATTTACTTCAGGCATGTGGGATGTATTTACAGAACGTGAACATAAGCACAGTGATTCTATAAGTAAGCCAATCACTTTGGTTTCCTTTGGACCACCAATCTGGGTACTGATGTCATGGGAAACATCTTTTCACTTTGATGTCTACATCTCTTCAGGGCTCTTGGGGTTTCTCATTATCTAATTGTTCAATCCTCTTTTGTCACTCCTACTTCTTGTCTTTTATGATATTATGACCCATTTTGTGTTTTTTTAGCATAATATGGTCCCTCAAATGAAGGAAATGTCAATCGTTTAGAGTAAAACTATTAAATATACATAATAAAGCAGATTTCTGTAGTCATTTGTAGAGCATGTCTGCAGGTTCTGTTGTGCCTGACTCTGACCACACGGAGCCTGCCAGGACCCTGCCAGGTTCCTCCATCCATGGAGTTTTCCAGGCAAGGATACTGGAGTGGGTTGCCATTTCTTCTCTAGGGAGTCTTCTGACCCAAGGATCGAACCCAAGTCTTCTTCATCTCCTGCATTGGCAGGTGGATTCTTTACCTCATCTGGAAGAGCAATCTACCTTAAAAAGGGCTTCCTAGGTGGTGCTGTGGCACAGAATCTGCCAGTCAATGCAGGAGAAGTAAGAGATGCAGTTTTCATCCCTGGGTCGAGAAGATCCCCTGGAGAAGGGCATGAAAACCCGCTCCAGTATTCTTGCCTGGAGAATTCCCACGGACAGAGGAGCCTGGAGGGCTACAGTCCAGAGGGTTGCAAAGAATTGGACATGACTGAGGTGACTTAGCACCATCTTAAAAATGGTTTTGAAATAAATCCCTTCCAGTCTCTATCTACTAAGTGAGTTAGATATATTTGCAGGGAGATTATGATGTAACATTGATCTACTCATTCGCACTGTAGGTTGGCTATTTAAAATAATTATGTTAACAGGATTATGGTCTTCATAGAATCTAGGGCAAAAAAAAAAAAAAAAAACTCAAAAGGTAGGATTGGTAATTCTCAGAATTACCCTGGGTACTCAGACCAGTACAGGTGTTATAATAAATGAATGTATTGGCATCAGGGTTTATAAATTTATTTCTTATTAATTTGGCTAATGTTAGGTCACCTGAACAAATTTCACTCTGAACCCACTATACAGTGGGCTAGAATCTGTATCATGATGGATCTATGAAGACATAAAACAAAATGAAGCTCTACCCAGATGGCCTCTTTGACGTTGTTCTCTAACTTTGGCAGTAATCCAAATTCCCCATCTGCATTGACTTCTATAGAAAGCATATTGTGTAAACAAATTTGTTTCATAGATATTTTGAATAATTATTAACATATCTACCATGTATTCATTATGGTGATGCTAACCACTTTAAGGCAAACCCCCCCAGATGCTAGTCACATAACAGGACAATTACGTTTTTTGTTTGTACAGTACTCCAGTACAGGTGTTCCTGGTGGGGAGTTGAAGTGCTTTGCCCCATTCACTTAAACATGGTCCAAGTGGATGGGGGCTCTGCCGTTTTCAACCTGTGGCTTCTCATCACAGCAAGGAGGTGACATCATCACAGCTGCTCTCATTCCACAGGGCAAGTCAGTCACAATGTCTATATGTAGGTGAAAGGGAGAGAGGATTAAGGAGGATAGTCACTTGCCAGCAACAACTCTCCAGTAAGGAAGGAAAGTATGAACCCTAGAAAAACAGCTAGCCCTCAGCCACCGTCCATAGCAAGATGGAATGCTACCAAGGACAAGAGAAATGTTAATGTAATCATTAGAAATCCTTTGCTTTGCCAAGAAAGACTATTTTATGCTAAGAACAAGGCATGTATCTTACATTAACAGTGAAAGTTTAAATTATGAAACACGATGTTTAGATTGCTTTCAATATACAAAGAGATGGCCAGATATGACAATTAACTGCCTGATTGCATTGGTGTAGACAGGCTGACTCCTACAGACCTAAAACATGGATTTTTAATCTGAATGATCTAACTTGCTATACTACAACCTAAAATGGATAAACTCTTCCTGTGTTTATATTACATAAATATTTATAATATAAATATAATATGAATATGTTTTTTCTCCTTCCCCAAATTATTTCTAATTGATTGAAATAAACAGAGTTTTAATTTTTCTGGATATATAATAGAGCAGGAAAAAACCCTCAAACATTTATTTTACAGTTTAATATGTTTATAGAAATACTCAATGATGTAGGAAGAAATTCCATGAGATGTATCAAGTTACAGAAAATATCACCCAAAGATAAATATATATTCCTTAGCACATGGTATGTTAGAAACATGGAAATATTTCATGAGCAAAAGATAGACTGAAGTAAATATTGAAGCTACTTTTCCATAAAAGGACCTGAATTCTCTTTTAGTGTATAATCCAAAGTGTGCCCAGGCTTCTTGTTAATGCATTTTTTCCTTGAAGGTGCTTTGACTCATAATTCTGTATTCAATGAAACAAGAAAGCAAACAAAGAACCAAACAAAATATTTAAAGATCAACTTTTGAGGGCAGTTGCCTCTATTTTGTTTTTTATTATTATTTTAGAATTTTTCTCCCAATAAGCTGAATTTTTTCAGCCCTGTAAGTAGAAATCACGGCTAAAGCTTGGAGTAGTAACAAGATCCGTTTGACCAGGACAGAAGAGTTTTTCCCAAGAAGAGAATGTTGCATCTAATCAAACAAGTGAGGTAAATGTTCTGAGTATCAACATTTAAGGTCAGAGGATGGATTATGCATGAATATAACAGAATATTGTATAAGATCTAGCTGGGTGTTTTATTAATTTACAGTTAGCCAGGGGACATAGGTCTGGCCTAGGACAGTGAATCTGAGTATGCCCAGGGAAGGTTCTGGGGCTGTAACCTTCCCCTTTAAAGCTACTGTATTGAACAGCTAGAGTTGGGATGGTGATACAGTGATGACAAGGTGTGTGCATGCTAAGTCACTTCAGTTGTGTCAGACTCTTAGCAACCCTATGGACTGTAGCCCACTAGGTTCCTCTGTCCATGGGATTCTCCAGGCAAGAATACTGGAGTGCGTTGCCATTTACTTCTCCAGAGGATCTTCCCAACCCAGGGATTGAATCAGGGTCTCCTGCATTGCAGGCAGACTCTTTAACATTTGTGCCATCAGGGAAGCTTGAGCATACTATTGACCTTGGATTTAAATATGAATTCATTGCTTGAGCATACTATCAAGCAATGTGTTAGTTGTTCAGTTGTGTCTGACTCTTTGTGGCCCCATGGACTGTAACCCACCAGGCTCCTCTGTCCATAGGATTTTTCAGGCATGAATTCTGGAGTGGGTTGCCATGCCCTCCCCCAGGGGGTTTTCCCGATACAGGGATTGAACCTGTGTCTCTTGCATCTCCTGCATTGCAGGCAGATTCTCTACCACTGAACTGCTGGGGAAGCCCACAATGATGAGAACAGTTACCAATTAAATACCTTCTCTGTTGGAGGATTAAATATACTTTTATTAAATTTCAGGATAACATTTCACAGATAGTTTTCTTATTCCCATTTTGTAGATTTGGACTGAAAGTTGAAGGCGGTGGGGTGTTCAAGGCCACATAATTATTTGCAGAAGAGGCAGGATTAAATCCACTGTGTCTGACCGAAAGCCCTTGCTCTTTTTCCTAGGCTAATCCTCTTTCAGTGAAGTACCCACGACAAACTTTCTGGCGCCTCAGTCAAGTTTATCATCACACTTTTGCAGAAGCTGGTCTCCCTCTTGTTCTGACATTAGTGTCCGCCCCAGGCAATAGCATTTCACTGCACATCGCAGCAATTATTTACGACTTGGAGGTTTGCAGCCTGGGGCTGGTTCACCTGAACTGTTTTGAACAAAAACAAAAGAATCTCTTTTTCTTGGTTGCTCCAGGATTCTGTGATCCAAAGGACATCCGTCTTCTATAAGCGACGTGTGGAGGAAGAGTACACACAGAAGAAAGGCCCCTTCCAGGTCAGTGGCCTTGTTTGTTTTGTATGAGTTTAATTTTTATGCTAAATCTCATCAACTTCTGCAATTTCTTTACTGTTACTTACAATTTGCAGAGACTGTCATAGTGGGTAGGAGTGGGTAGGAGATCAGAGGGGTGAACGGGATGGACACCAGGCACTAGCAGGTGAAATGGGCACCATCTCCCTAAGTCAATGTATATGAAATCTTTGTCCCTGGAATGTTGAAAAAAATTAATCCCTGTGGTGGACATACTCTGTGTTGCTGCCTGTGTCTCCGTTATCGTTTTTCTAAATCTGACCGTTTCTTTAATACTCAGCTAATGCTTCAATTACTCCAGAAGTCTTTTCTGATCTTTTTATATCCAGGCCCATAGGACCAAACTATACTTCCAAGACACTCTGTTACTGTTTCTACCAGGTTAGCATTACAATCAGTATTTGTGCCTGATAGTAATTTAAAACAATGCATGGGTACTATGGTTTTATTCATCTTTATGCTGCCGGTACAGTATTTATTTGTATAATAAATATTTGGCGAATACATTCTACGTGGAGATACAAGAAAGAGGAAAATCAGACACTGTCTGCCTTGCTTTTCTGCTCCTAAGGCCTAAGTGGAGGGATGCCGGCTTAAATAAAGTGAAAGCCACAAAGCCGATTCTTAGTCAAGGAAAAACCAAATCATGACAATAGTAGGAACACCCTGGAGGCACAGTCCTAGGAAGTTAGTGTTCCATTTCAGTTTGCACATACTAGATTAACAGTTTGCATTGAGATTTGATATCTGAAGCCATTCAGATTTGTCTATAGAATTGGTTTCTTTCTTTCCATTAAGCACAAAGTTGTATAACCATCCCAGTTGAGGACAACTAAGAAACAGGATGGGCTTCCCTGGTGGCTCAGGGGTAAAGAATCTGCCTGCAATGCAGGAGACCCGGGTTCAATCCCTAGGTGGGAAAGATCCCCTGGAGGAGGGCATGGCAACACTCTTTAGTACTGTTGCCTAGAGAATACCATGGACAGAGGAGCCTGACAGGCTGAAGTCCAAAGGGTCTCACAGAGTTGGACACCACTGAAGTGACTCAGCAGCAGCAGCAAAAAAGAAGATATCCAATAAAATATCATTTTAAAAAATAGTCAAAGGACAAAAGTGAACCAATCAGTTATACTGACATCTGGACACTTGTTTACATCTAGAAGAACTACAGTATGCAAATAAGTTTAGATGCCAAGATAGAAGTGCTCTCTTACAAAGTTTAGTTGTTTTCAATTTCTTCCCCTTCATCCTTCAATTTTTGTTGTATATAAAAGTGTTTGAACTACAGGCTCTGGAATTAAGCTTCCTGACTACTCATCTCCTTTGGAATGCCCACTAATTTAGTAAACTGAAACTCAATTTGCTCACCAACACAATAAACTAGAAATAATACTACTATCACCCATTTTTTTGTGACAACTGAATGAAATAGTGTCTACTTTAAGGATTTGTCATTTTTCACCCCTGGACTTGAATTTTAATACAGAACTTTAAAAAGCGTACTGGTATGTTTCATTTTTTGGCATATGTTGTTGTTTTATTTTATTGAAGACTGTCAAAAATGCTGATTTCTAAAATTTTCCTGTTTAAAGAGGTTTGCATTTGCAACAAACACATTTTATTTGCCCAGAGCCCTTATTATTTTTTGCGGGCCCTGCTTTGTCGATTATGTTTTTCAAGCTGTGTTTGCTAATCACATAAACCAGTCTGTTGGCCACAGAGATTAGTCCAGGGGATGACACAGAATCTTTAACTGAGCCAGTGCTTCCCTGCAGGCAAAGCTGTGAGACCTGCAACCCCAAGAGCACTGCTTTCCCTGCTGTGTAGAAAGAGTCAATCTGAGTAGATGAAGGTGACCTCTAAACCGTAGAGATTGTGGGGCAGAGTATTCTGACACCCTTTGGTCTCTGGTTCCAGCCACTGTGTTGACCCAACTGTGCCATGAAATTCTCCTGGTAGCGTGTTTGATTTCAACCTGGGCTTCTATCATTTGTAACTAGAGTCCACTAATGCAGAAACATGTTGGTATGTGTGTGTGTGTGTGCACGCACGTGCATGGGCTCAGTCATGTCCGATTCTTTGCAGTCCCATGGACTGTAGCCCACCAGACTTCTCTGTCCGTGGGATTCTCCAGGCAAGAATACTGGAGTGGGTTGCCACTCCGACTCCAGGAGACCTTCTCTACTCAGGGATTGAACTGGCGTCTCTTGCATCTTCTGCATTGACAGGCGGATTCTTTACCACTGAGCCACCTGGGAAGTCTCATTGGTATAAATGCTGATTGTTATTCAAGGCTAGGTGGAATCTGCTCTCCTATTCTTGATATTATTATAACATTATAAACATGGCTACATTTTAAAAACTCTTCATACGTTAATTTAACAGCTGTATAGTATTCTATCAAAAGCTATATCAAACTTTAATCTTAACCATATGAGGGAAGTTTAGATAATTTCCGTATATAATAAACCCAAAATTAAAGGATAGAAAGTTCTTGATACATGTTAAATTACTTTCAAAAGAGTCTCATGGGCACTATACAAAAATGCTATTTCATTGCACTATTGCTAACACTAAGTATTAACACTAAAATATTTTGATACTTTGTGTTGGCAGTATCAAAATTTTCCCATGTTTATCATTTTCCACTTTTCTATTTAGTTCTCAACTCATCTCCTGGGGATGCATATTGATTCCTTCTTCAAAGTAAACTCATTTACCTTCTGTAAAGTTCACACTGATTTTTTTTCCCCTACAGTTTTTGGTTTGCTTTAATGTTTGGTCATTTTTTTTTATATACAAAGTTTTATATTCTGATGCTATCAAATGCACTTCTTTTTTTCTTTACCTTTTGTTCATCACCTTAAAAGATTTTCCTATGCTAGAGATCAGATAAATATTCACCTATATTTTTTTCTCTCTTAAAATAAATATTTAAACATTTTCCACTAAGTCATCAATCTGGACTTCATTTTCTCCAAAAACAACTTGTTAGTGGTCAGAGGACAATTTATTGAATAATTCATTTTTTCACTCAGTTATCTATAATAAGATATAATCACACAGTATACTTTCAATAAATATTCTATATATAAAAAAGTTGCTGTTGACTGTTCCACAGGACACAAAGGGGGTGAACTTAGATTTCACAAAGAAGGGAAACCTAAACATAGAATCTTTTAAAAAAGATTCTACATCTTGAGCTGGGGGTGAGTAGTGCTGCATGTGGGGTTCTCATTCTGATTGGACAGAAATATTGCATCTTATCTGTTTATGCTTCTGGTGTGACCAAATGATAGACAATATGCAAGTAGAGAAAATGCTGACAAATTCATAAAGTGGGTTTTCTGCCTTGCATATGCTTAGGTATTTTTGGAAGTGTCATGGGAATGAGAAACAAGAAGTCTGAAAAGCTTGTCCTGAAAATATAAGGGTGCTTGAGAGAAAAACTTACTTTCTTTTCGTTTGTTTTGGAAGAGATTATAAACAGTTTATCAATAATAGAACCCCCCTGGCAACTATTTCTCTGTGTGTCTGTGGAGGAGGGAAAAACAGAGGTTTGTTTACTTATTGTACATCTAGAATTTCACAATAAAATATCCAGAACTAAGGGAATAAATGTTTAACTTTATGTTTATAAAGTCAAGTCCAGTGTTTTCAAGAAACAATGGTGATCATAGTATGTCATTGAAAATGAAGATTGTTAATGTTATAGTCTTTATTGCCTCTGGCTAGCAATCTCCCATCTGCTTCTGAATGAAAAAGGGCAAAGCAGATGTCTTCAGAAATATTAATGAGGAAATCTGAAAAGAGAAAGTAGCAAAGACATGAAAAATAGCAGGCTATGTCAGCAGCAATAGTGGGGGTAATGGATTTGAATAGATTGAACCATTTGCAGCCATTGTATGAAAAACTAGTTAAATCTAATATAACTTATATATATATTTTTAAGTTTCTGAAGATCCCATAAAAATAACATAAATACTTTTTTGGGACAAATTTATTTATTTATTGGTTTATTGATTTATTCATTTATTTTATCTCCAGACTGAACCTTATGAAACTGCCATTTTTGAGGTCATGAATAGTCCACCATCAGCAATTTATTACAGTAATATAAGGTGTTGGTAACCTTGTATTATTAAGAATATAGGAAAATTTAGAGAATTCTCCTAAGTCATTAATCTAAGCAATGCAAACGAGGTAATCAGGCTGGCTATTTAATTGGGAGACAGTGCATATGCAATGTTCTAGAAATGGGACTTTGAAGTTAGTCTGCCTGGGCCCTGGCTCCACTAGTTACCTGCCATATGCTACTGGGCAAATAATCTAACCCCAGTTGTCCTCAGTTTCTTTATCCATAAAATTGGGCTATTATGACATTTTGATTTTACTCTTTTGACTTACTATGAATGAATGCTAGATTTCTAATTTAAAAAAATAGATTGGCAACAAGCAACAAAGGTTTACTATCTAGTACAGGGAAATATAGCAATATCTTGTAATAACCTATAATGGAAAATAATTTCAAAAATAATATATGTGTACATGTATAACTAATCACAAAAATTTCTACTTTTTGAAATTTAGTAATGTTTATCTTTTTGCTTGTTGTTCTGAATGTCTTATGGATATCTAATAACAATGTATGAGATACAAAATTTTAAATGTATTTGTGTAGGATATAAGATTAATATAAATTAATATAAATAGAAATCTACTATATTTAAATTATTATGACATTATTCAAGATGCTCCTATTCTTTTTTCTGAAATTGATAAAATATTCTCAGTGAAGTGTTAATGTTTCACTATGATTATATATGTATTTTTCTTTTCTTTATATTTCTTCTGATTTTTTCTTTATGTATCTTTGTTTCTTTGTTGTTAGGTGTCTAATGGTTTATGTCTATCTTCTTTGTGAACTGTATCTTTTAACATTAAAAATATTCACCTTTGTTTCATTTAAAAATAAATGTAATTAAAAATTACCTTACTTAATCATCCTCTAAACATTATGAATGTATAATATTTGTGCATTTTACATGTTTATTTTGCATTTCTTTTATAATTTCTAAATTATATTTATAAATATATTAATTTCATAATTTATATTTGTATAGTTTATAAATGTACATATTAGTTAACTGCACAAACATTATACATTCACAGTGTTTGGGGGAAGATCAAATAAGATAATCAAAGTAATCAACAAAGTGCTTGGCACTTAGTAAGTGCTCTGTAAATGTTAATTATTTTTAACCAGCTTCATTGAGGTATAATTTACACCATAAAATTAATCCATGGTAAGTGGATTCAGTAGTTTTTCATATATTTAAAGGGTTGTGCAGCAACCAGTGTGATGTAGAAATAAGACATTTCTCTTTTGTCCATTTGCAGTTAATTTCTGTTCACATTCCTGGTTCAGATAAATGTCGACCAGCTTTCTGTCTCTCTGGATAAGTATTTTCCTAAAAAAGCTACATAAATTGAATCATGCAATATGTAGTTGTTTGTGTTCAGCTTATTTTATCTAGCATAATAGTTTTGAAGTTTTACTGTATTGTAGCATGTAGCAGTAGGTTGTTTGTTTTTATTCCCTATATCATTCCCTGCCTTTTTTATCTATTCATCACATAATGGTTGTTTACAGTTTGGGAATATTGTGAATAAAGCTTCTATGAACATGCAAGTTTTACAAGGACATATGTGTTCATTTCTCTTGAGAACTTCTAGGTTGAATAGTAAATCTGTGCTTAATTTCTAAAGAAACTGTCAAATAAATTTCCCAGGTGCCTGCACCATTTTATGTTCCCACCAGGACTGCATGAGGGTTAAAATTTTTTCACATCCTTACTACCACTTGCCTTGTCTTTTTTATTATAGCCATTTTGTGTAAAATTGTGTCTAACTGTGGTTTTAACTTACATTTCCCTAAAGGCTAATGAGGTTGAAAGTTTCTTTTAAATGTAGCACTAGTGGTAGAGAACCCTTCTGCCCAATGCAGGAGAGATGAGAGACTCAGTTTCCATCCCTGGGTCAGGAAGATCCCCTGGAGGAGGGCATGGCAACCCATTCTAGTATTCTTGCCTGGAGAATCCCAGGAAGAGAGGAGCCGGGCGGGCTACATTCCATAGGGTGGTTAAGAGTTGGACACAACTGAAGTCACTTAGTATGCACATTCATTAGCTTTTGGTGTGTGTGTATATATATATATATATATATATATATATCTTTTGGTGAACTATGCATTCAAAAATTGTCCACACTCTTTAGTTGAACTGTTTATCTTTTAATTGTTGAATCATGTGTTCTTTTTGTATTCTGAACATAATTCCTTAATACAATGTATGATTTATAAATATTTTCTCCTAGTCTGTGGTTTCTCTTTTCATTTTAATAGTGTCTTTTGAAGAGCAAAAAATTTTCACTTACAACTGAATTTATGAATTTTTAATAGATCTTATTTTTTGTGTCACATCTAATACATTTTTGTCTAACCAAAATCACAGAGGTTTTTATTTATTCTTTTAGGCAGATATAGTTTGCACATAGCATATTAGTTTCATGGATAAAACATAATGATTCAATATTTGTGTATATTGCAAAATAGTTGCCATAATGAGATTTTTCTCTTCTAGAAAGTTTCTATTTTTATAGTAGTCATACAGTTTTAGTTCTTACATATTTGTTCTCCTTTGAGTTAATTTTTGTGTACGATGTGTAGTAAGGATCTAAATGCTTTTTTCTTTTTCTTGTTTTTACATATGTGTGTCTTATTGTCTCAGCAGGATTTGTTGAAGACACTATCCTTTCCCTCATTGAACTGTGTTGGCATCTTTATTGAAAGCACATTGACCATAACTAGAAGGTTATCAAGTTTCAGTTCTGTTCCATTGATTGGTGTGTCCATCCTTGGGTTGATAAACCTCACCTTGTAAAACCTTAGCTTTGTAGCAAGATTTGAAATTTTTTGTTGCTGTTCAGTAGTTAAGTCATGTCCAACTCTTTGTGACCCCATGAACTGTAGCACACCAGGTTTCTCTGAAATTGGCAAATTCCAATTTTCTCCAACTTTTTTTTTCAAAATTGTTTTGATTATTTTGAGTTCTTTTGTTGCCATATATATTTTAGTATCAAATTATCAATTTATAAAAAATTCCTGCTGTTTTTGATCAAAATTACATTAATCTACAGATAAATTTGGCATAGAATTATAAATTTTAACAATATTAAATCAGTTTATGACCATAAAATATCTTTTTATTTAAACCTCTTTAAATTTTCTCGGTAATATTTTGTAGTTTAGTGTACAACACCTACAGTTTTAAATTATATTTATTCCTAAATATTTTATTCTTTTTGATTCTCATGCCGATGAAGTTTTCTTCCTAGTTTTTCTTTTGATTATTTGTTGCTTGTGTATAAAATCAGTCCTGAATATTCATTGGAAGGACTGATGCTGAAGCTGAAGCTCTAAAATTTTGGCCACCTGGTGTGAAGAACTGACTCATTGACCCTGATGCTGGGAAAGATTGAAGACAGGAGGAGAAGGGGATGACAGAGGATGAGATGGTTGGATGGCATCACCAACTGGATGGACATGAGTTTGAGCAAGCTCTGGGAGTTGGCAATGGACAGGGAAGCCTGGTGTGCTGCAGTCCAGGGGGTTGCAAAGAGTCAGATATGACTGAGTGACTGAACTGAACTGAGTGAATAAAAATACAATTGATTTGTGTAAGTTGATCTTGTGACTTTCTTAAATTTGTAAGTTGTATCAATTTAGGATATATAGTTTTTACATATATTGTGTATGCTGTTGCTACTGCTGCTGCTAAGTCACTTCAGTGGTGTCCGACTCTGTGCGACCCCATGGACGGTAACCCACCAGGCTCCCCTGTCCCTGGGATTCTCCAGGCAAGAACACTGGAGTGGGTTGCCATTTCCTTCTCCAATGCATGAGAGTGAAAAGTGAAAGGGAAGTCGCTCAGTCGTGTCAAACTCTTAGCGACCCCATGGACTGCAGATTACCAGGCTCCTCCATCCATGGGATTTGCCAGGCAAGAGTACTGAAGTGGGTTGCCATTGCCTTCTCCAATATTGTGTATATGTGTGTGTGTGTATGTATAATATATCACATACAGGATGGTGTCATCCTCAAAGACAGTTTTACTTATTTCTTTCAATACATGTGCAAGTTCAGTCACTCAGTCATGTCTGACTCTTTGTGACCCCATGGACTGTATCCTGCCAAGCTCCTCTGTCCATGGAATTTTCCAGGCAAGAATACTGGAATGGGTTGCCATTTCCTACTCCAGAGATATTCCCAACTCAGGGATCAAACCTATATCTTCAGTGGCTCCTGCATTGCAGACAGATTCTTTACTGCTGATATATATACCTTTATTTTTTTCTCATGTGTTTATTGTGGTTTAAATCCAGTACAGTACTGAGTAGACCTGAGTTATATTACAGATTTTTGTCTTGTTTCCAATATTAGGCACAGCATTTATTTTCTACAAGTAAGTTTGGTGATAGCTCTGGGCTTTTTGCAGATGCTGTTTTTCAGGTTGAGGAATATTGTTTCTATTTGCTTTTCATTTGCTAAGAGTTGAAAATATTTTTTTATTATGAATAGTAATTGGACTTTTTCAAATGCTACTGTTGTCTATTGAGAAGGGCATATGATTTTGTCCTTTACTATATTAATATGAAATATTACACAAAGTGACTTTCAGATTTTAAGCCAACCTTGCATATCTGGGATAAACTCCACTGGGTCATATGATAAAACTCTTTTATATATTGCTGCTTATTTCCTTTCTTTGGTATCACAGTTGTGCAAAACCCCCCTTAAAGTAAGTAGAAGTATTTGATAGTTGATTCTTATGAATGATTGATTTCTTGTCTCCAATATATGCCTTTTTATTTTTTAGTCTTTTTAATTTTTTGTCTTTTTTTAAAAATTGGAGGATAATTGCTTTACCAGTGTTGTGTTGGTTTCTGCTGGACTACAACATGAAGAAGAATAGATATCTCCTTCATGAGCTTCCATCCCCTGTCTCATCCCACCCCTCTAGGTCCTCAAAGAGTGCCAGGCTGGGCTTCCTGTGTTATATAGCAGCTTCTCCCTAGTTACCTATTTTATATGGGTAGTGTGTGTGTATATATATATATAGGAGAAGGAAATGGCAATGCACTCCAGTACTCTGCCTGGAAAATCTCATGGACGGAGGAGCCTGGTAGGCTGCAGTCCATGGGTTCACTAAGACTCGGACACGACTGAGAGACTTCCCTTTCACTTTTCACTTTCCTGCATTGGAGAAGGAAATGGCAACCCACTCCAGTGTTCTTGCCTGGAGAATCCCAGGGACAGGGGAGACTGATGGGCTGCCATCTATGGGATCGCACAGAGTCGAACACGACTGAAGCTTCTTAGCAGCAGCATATATATATATATATACATACACACACACACACACACACACTATGTTCTCAATTCATGCTATCCTCTCCAATATATTCTAAATCAATCCTGTTGGAAGGTTTATCAGCACCAGGAATGATTACTGACTGCTGTGACTTCCTGTCTCTCATACAAACCTGCATGTCTTTGTCCTCTGGCTTTGTCTTTTCTTACTCATTTCAGTGAAGATTCTTCTGCATGCTGTGGGAGCAGAAAGGTATTTTAAGTATTCTTCTCAGAAAATGATGACTTTATATTAGCAGTCTTAACTAAAATAGTCACTTTTGGTTAGTGCCCTGATGTCCTGTGTAATACGTTCAAAATGTCCTGATCACGTAACTGACTTCCACCTACATGATTTTGTGGCTTAGCTGCCACTCTGCTACCTCTGCAAACAGGCTTACCATTGCTCATGGCATGTTAAGCATTCACGCAGCGCACGCTACTCTCTGGTATACCCAACACTTCTGTTCCCACCAGCTGAACTGTCGGCTAGCAAGAATCAGTTGTGCAAGTTTCTTAAACTGTTTATTCCAGATGTACTTGTTACTGTAGTTAGATAACTTATTAAATACTTGAATGAATGAAAAGGGAAAAAACAAGAGATTTTTCTATGGAAAATAGCTTTAAAATATTGAAAAGACACTGCAAATAAGAGACATTTTAAAAATTATATTGAATTAAAGATTGGTGAGAGAGTTGTAAAATATTGGGAACAAAATAAAACTTGTGATTCTGCATTGTTTGCTCTTTGCAAGTACTGGTAAGTTCTAGTTTAACTTAGAAGAATTTCAAAAATAACCCTGAAATCCATAGATAAGTCTTTATGGGAATTGTGCAGAGAATGGGTCCAATTAGCACACCCAAATTTAAGAATTCCAAAGATGTTGGTTCTAGGCCTTCCCAGATGGCACAGTGGTAAAGAATCTGCCTGCCAATGCAGGAGACCCAGGAGACGCAGGTTAGATCCCTGGGTTGGGAAGATCCTCCAGAATAGGAAATGGCAACCCACTCCAGTACTCTTGCCTGGAAAATTCCATGGACAGAGGAGCATGGTGGGATGCAGTCCATGGTTTCACAAAGAGTTGGACACGACTGACCACATACACAGATCAGAAGACTAGAAAATGAGTGTACAACAATAGTAAGCTATATATGATGTATTTGTGTATAGACATACATTTCCTACATTAAATTACTTTTTTCAATAATAAATGGTCTATAAATCATAATTGTGTCACTGAGTCATATAAGAAGTCTTGCACTAAATTTCCAACATTCCCATGGTTTGGATGTTGGGTACACTATCTCATTGTTTTCTTGCTATGAAATATGCCTTCAGATTGGAATGAAGCACAATAATAGAGCATGTGATCTAGAGAAAGTAAAACTATGCTACTTTGCTTCTATAATTTGAAGGTAAGGAAGAATATGGAGGATAAATAGCTAGTTCCAACTTAGATGCATTCATATCTCTCCCAAGGGGGAAGAGTTTTTGAGGATCAAGATGAGCTACTGAAGTTTCTTTGCCAGTTGCAATGGTTCTTGGAACTTGAGGTGGAGAATAAAATAGAAGATAAAGAAATCTGAAAGCATAACAAATGATCAGTGAAAGTGCTAGTTGCTCAGCCCTGTCCGACTCTTTATGACACCATGCCTCCCAAATTTCTCTGTCCATGGAATTCTCCAGGCAAGAATACTCGAGTGGGTAGCCATTCCTTTCTCGCGGGGATCTTCCCAAGCCAGGGATTGAACCCAGGTTTTCTGCCTTGCAGGCAGATTCTTGACTGTCTGAGCCACCAGGAAAGCCAACAAATGGTGAGAGATAGGGTTAATTTTTAATTTGAAACAAGACTCCAAGAAAGCAAATTTTAAATCAAATGAAAGAGTTAAGCTACTCCACGGTAATAAACTCTCAATGAAAAGGAGCGTCGTCTGAGAATCCATTCTTGTGTCACTGCGCTATTATGCAGAGAAATATTCATCGGGAGCCAAAGTCCTTTTCTTGTGCCTTTGATTATTCTTTTTCTGGCAGTAATTTGGCCAAAGACTTTTGGTAGGTGCATAAACTTGAGAAAAAGACCATTTTGTTAGATGGCTTCCTTCCATTTAATTAAGGATCAAATTTTTAGTCTCATTGCAATCTGATTAGACCATTATCTTAATATGATAAAGATAGGAAATGTTTTTTTAAAAAGACAACTTTCTGAGGACAAGGAACAACCCGCCTTTCCCTCTGCTAAACCTCCATTATTAGCGCGTGAAGAAGCAATAACAAAGCACTCAGTGTTCTCCTTAGAGCCTCCTTAAGAGCCCATTCTGTCTGTAAGAAGCTTTCTGTTGCTAATGTGGGCTGAGTCACTGACAAAGGCCAGTGTTAATGGTCTGCTTCAAGACTCTAATCCCTGGAAGGGGAGCATTTCCTTGGATGGCTTTGTGATGTGCTTGTCAAACATTTTAAACCATTTAGCAGAAAGAAGCATTGTGAAGACAAGACACAACACGGCCAGTTCTTTGGGTGCATCGGCCAACAGAGTAATGCGATGATCCTTCTGGGCTCCGGTGGTTCAAGCACAAATGCAAACTCGTGTGTGGAGTACATCTTGTGACAGGGTTTTGATGTTTTGCCTATTAAATATGTAGTTTTGACTGGGCTTACTGGCTTCCATTGCATCTGTTTTCTTGAAGAATATATTATTAATGTTTCACCCTAAACAATATTCTTTCTGATTAACCTTAAACTTCTTTCAGAAGGCTAATAAAGTCAGATTATTACAAGCATGCTTTTTTTTTATAATCTCCCCCAAAACACTGAAACACTGAGGAAAAGAAAAAAACAAAACGGATGGAATCTCCCTTTTTCTTTCCAGTTGAAGATTCATTTTCAGCTGCTTCTTTCTAAGCCAAATACAGTAAATATCCTGTTAGTTTGTTTCCATCTGGGATAATGATTCTAATACTCATTTATTCAGGGGATTAATGTACCTGTTGTTCTTACTTAGCAATGCATTTGCTTAATGACTGCCAAGCATTGCTCTTAAAAAACCACATTAACCACACTATCCATGATGCTTGCTGGGCTTGCAAGAAATAAAAAACTTAAAATGGTCCATTTTCAAGAATAGCTAGCTGAGCGTGAGAGCTTGCTGATGCAATAGCCAATAGCTGGTAGCTGTAAGGGTTACAAAACTAGAAAGTCTGGGCAAACAAAGGGAGGGCAGGTGCCTATAATTTTCACACAGCAAAATCCTATTGGTGAATTCAAAACATAAAGACAAGAATAGGTGACCAGGAAAGGAGGAAAGAAGATGTCAGAGAGGGGCCAGTCCATAAAGAGGGAGGGATCAAACGGAGGTGATATCTGGGAAGATCAGTCTCCCCATGGTACTCAACCGATGAGGAACTGGGGGAGGAACTTGCATGCTACAGATAAGATGCTCCCTGTAACAACTCTGGGTGTGCTTACCCACCAGACACCTGATCTTGCAAGACCATCATTAAAGCCTTGCTTCTCTCTGTACCTCGTGTCTCCAAGTCCATTCTTTCAGTTTGGACTGGTGAGCATGTTTCTCATAGGCTCAGAGATACAACTTGCCATAGCAAATGGAACTTAATCCTAAGAACCAAAGATGATCAATATTTTTATCCATCTTTTATATATATTGGAAAAGAAGGATGAGAGGAAAAGGCTTTAGACTTAACTTAGACCAGGAATTGAGTCTACAAACACATACACACACACACACACACACACACACACACAACCTCCCTGGTGGCTCATATAGTAAAAAAAAAACTGCCTGCAATGCAGGAGACCTGGTTTTGATCCCCAGGTCAGGAAGATTCTCTGGAGAAGGAAATGGCAACCCACTCCAGTATTCTGCCTGGAGAAGCCCAAAGACAGAGGAGCCTGGCAGGCTCCAGTCCATGGGGTCACAAAGAGTTGGACAGGACTGAGTGATTAAGCATAAGCACATATATCTGTGAAATGATACGTTTCCTGCTTTACACTCTACCAGTAAACAAGCCTTTTCCAAATAAAAATTTCTGAGTCCAGGGGAAACAAAGCCAGCTTACTCGGAAGACATCAGCTACTTCCTCCCTGGGAAGCACTGACACGCTAGGGGGATGTGAGAGGCTGCCATCAGTCACATTCACTATCTCTTATGGTAAACAAGGGATTAGTATGTGAACAATAAAGAAGGCAGGATTGGCCCCAGATAGCTAGATGCATTGAAAGAAATAATTTCAGCAAGCCCGGATGCTTGCATCTTCCCATATACAGAAGATCGTTTAATCTCTTCATATAAGAGATGTAGTTTTCTCTTTTTTTTTAATTTTAATTTTAATTTTTTTTGTATTTTTTTTGTAGTTTTCTCTTAACAATAATCTTTTAATATTCAGATTATCTGCCTCTTGCTGTAAACTTGTATATAGCCTGGCCCCTCCTCTGCCTCCTCAAAGTCAGCTCTCTCGGGGTCACCTAAGATGCTGTCTCCAGGGCTGAGTCCTAACATTCCCATGGAATAAAACCTAGCACTCAACTTTTAGGTTGCACATATTTTTTTGGTGGACATATCTAAGACCTTGTTTATTCTCACACCATCTGCAGGAACTTGCAGAGAGAAGGCAACATTTATTACTTCCTGCTTTGGTTATAAAATGCAGGGAAGAGGTGGGGGTAAGGGTGGGAGCAGTAAACTCCAGCGTCAACGAGTTCCCAGAAATGTGCTAGTATCTTCAACCCTTTTTCTTTTCATCTCTTTCCTTTTCCTCTCTCTTTTTTTCTTTGCCTTCTCCTTTTCCCCTATTGTTTTCTTACCTTCTCCTCTCTTCCCCCGTATTACCCATGAGTAGTGATTAATGCGTAGTACTTAGGAACATACAAGACTCAACTGGCTACTGACCCTAAGGACTAAGCAGATCCTCTCCCTCCATCCTCTTAGTCTAATTATCCAGCAACATTCCCTCTGACCTAACAGTTATTATTCTTGGAATTAAGAACAGTAGAAAGCAGTGTTCTGGAATCTAATGCTGCAAATAAGAGCTTCTGGATATTATTAAGTGGTCTATTAATAAAATTATTCCTAGCAGACTTCCAAATTTATTGGCATTTAGTTTTTCTGAACAGAAATGCTTTTCTTTAAAACATAATTTATAATTTAGATTGACTTTTTACAAGTTATTCTGTAATAATTTTCAGACAGAATTTTCAAGAAGAGATATCTCTTATTTATATAACTATTCAGAAATTCTGACAAAATGGTTTACTGTTCTGTTTCCTAAGAGATATCAAAATCTACCTATCCTCTTATCATCCTCATTAACTCCCTCCCAATCCTCCTACCACCAAAAACAAGTTAAAGCCTCAAAATATGCTTTCATTCAATGGATGCATACACATTTAAAAAATACACTAGTTGTTTTTGTTCAGGGTTATTATTTACTTAATTCTCACTTTCACTTCTTTTGATGTTGTTTTATACTCTTTCTCCATCATCACAATATCCCAATGAGTGATAATCCACATGGATCCCATTTAGCCAAGAAATAGATGTTAACCCAAACTAGGCCAGTCAAAGTCTTATCTCTGATATTTCTACCTAGGACACAGTAATGGAAGAAAAATGAATCATTAGGACTGACCTATCCTTGCAAGAATGTAGCCATTAATTCCTGCCCTCATTCCTGTCCTTTTTAAGTCTTAGATACTAAGTTTTACTTACCATTTCACTCCTAGGTTTCCACTAAATTTCCTTTGTGTTTCCTAAGTTAGAGTCAGATACTGCTGCTTACAACCAATGACCCTAATTGATCTGCTACTCATCTGCTTCCTTTCTGTATGGTTTCCATTCCTTTTTCTTCCTCTTTCTGTCTTCCTCTCCACCTGCCCCCTGCACTTTATTACTATTCTCACATTTTTCTTTCTATGGTTTGGAGACTTTCAAGAATGGATGAAGAATGAAAAAACTATGACAAAAATAGAAAAAAATGTTTTGAAGGTATTCAATCAAGCTTACTTTATTTTTCTTTCCGATTAAAAATTGAGAGTACCATGACCATATATTGTGTATAATTCCAAGTCTTATCTGAGTACATATGGTACTATTGTTAATAGCAAAAAAAGCGCAATTTAATCCTCCCCTCAAAACTATGCAGTGCCTCAACTATTTTACAATTTTGGCCCATTAAAACACATTTATAGCTTGTCTAAAATAATTAGATGATTTGATTTATTCAGTATTTATTTCCAAGGGAGCTGCTGCCAGATCTATGTCTTACTAAAGCAATTAACAAACTTATTTTTGGAAATAAGCATTTAATATCTTTCCTGTAGCAGGCTGAAAAAAATAAGATTTAATGTGGAGTCTTTGGCTATAATTAAAGGTAAATTTAAATATTATCACAGTGGCAGAGGAGCCACAGCTGAAATGTTTACTTGAAAATGAAGTGAGTCATTTCATTGAGTCAACTTCTCTCTCCTATGCTTGCATGCATGATTAACAAAAGTGTGTTTTGTCCTCTCCTCAGATATGCAACAGCTGTTCTTTCCTTCAAATTGTAAACTCCATCTTCCTGTTTTACCTTAATTGTTTTGTCCAAACTACTGCAGATATAATAGCAATTCAAAATCTAAAGAATTTGCAGTGAAGCCAAGTTGGCGGAGTGGAAAGACTCAGCTCACCTCCTCCTACAGGCACATCAAAATTATAAGTATTTACAAAGTAACTATCTATAGGCGGGACCCAAAGACTAGCAGAAAAGGTTTTCCACAAGTAAAGGTATGAAGTACAATGAGATGAGGAGGAATTAAAGCGCAGTGTAATCAAGGCCCACACCACGGGGTAGGCTGCCCGCAGATGGAAGGATAATCACAATTGCAGAGGGTCTCCCCTAGGAACAAGAGATCAAAACCCCACAGTGGGCTCCTCAGCTTGGGGGTTCTTTGCCAGGAAAATGAGCTTCCAGAAAAGCAGTAGGGCTTATATTTGGGTTTCCCTGGTGGCTCAGATGGTAAAGAATCTTTTTACAATGCAGGAGACTTGGGTTTGATCTCTGGGTAGGGAAGATTCCCTGGAGAAGGGAAAACTACCTACTCCTATATATTTGCCTGGAGAATTCCATAGACAGAGGAACCTGGAGAGTTACAGTCCATGGGGTCCCAAAGAGTAGGACATGACTGAGCGACTAACACACACACACAGGGCATATATTCGGGAGAACTGAAGGGTTATAGGAAATAGAGACTGCCCCCACAAAGGGCATGTACAAAATCTCACACTCTGTAGTCCTAGGGCAGAGGCAGTAATTTGAAAGAAGTCTGGCCCAGACCCACTTACTGACCTTGGAGAACCTCCTGGAGAGGCAGGAGATAACTCCCTGTGGACACAGAAGATTGCAGTAACATGGTTGAGAGCTCATTCTACCAAGAAGACACTGGTGCTCACAAGTGCTATTTTGGAGTCCTTCATCTAACCTATTAATGCCAGAGGTTTACCTGCCTATCATTGGGCTGGCACCAATCCTGGGTCCTCCCTCTCCCCACAGTTTCATCTGCCCTAGGTCTTGGCCCCACCCACCAGTAGGCCAACACCACTGGGACCCACTGGGTGATCTAGTCAACCTTGCTGAGCTCCAGTCCTACTCATCAGTGGATCTGAACACCACAAAAGGCAGGGCCTGACAGCCAACCAGGCTGGGGCCAGTCCTGCTTTAGCATGTCACAATGAGTCATTTCAATCTTTGTAACTCCATGAACTGCAATATGCCAGATAGTTGGCTCCATAACAACAGAATGGCCCATACAGCCCACATAGAGAGAACTCCTAGAGCATATAGCCCTGGTGACAAGAGCAGACTGCACTGCTGGACCCCATAGCACATCTTGACATAAGGCTCCCTCTCCAAGACTGAGAAATGTACCTGAGCTACCAGACATGTAAGAATAAACACAGAGAATTAGACAAGATGAGTTGACAGAGGAATATATTCCAAATCAAAGAGCAAGACAAAAATCGCAGAAGAACTAAGCAAACTGAAGCAAGCCCACGTGATAAAGATTTCAAGGTAATCATCATAAAGATGCTTAACAAACTTGGGAGAAGAATGGGTGAACACAGTGAGACATTTAATAAAGAGTTATTATAGGAAATATAAAGAAGAACCAAACACAGCTGGAGAACACAGTAACTGAAATAAAAAATACACTGGAAGGAATCAACAGCAGATTAGACGATTCAAAGGAACAGATCAGAGTTTTACAGACAAGTGAAACCAAAAGAGTTTCACATCAGTAAACCAGCTGAACAAGAAGTGTTAAAGGGACTTTTCTAAGCAGAAAAGAAAAGGTCACAACTAGAAATATAAAAATTACAGAAAGGAACATCTTATTGGTAAAGGCAAACATACAGTCAGGATAGTAGATATAAGTAGTTACTTATAAAGTTGGTAGGAAGGTTAAAAGACAAAAGTAGTAAAATCATCTGCTGCTGCTGCTGCTGCTGCTAAGTCACTTCAGTCGTGTCCAACTCTGTGTGACCCCACAGACGGCAGCCCACCAGGCTCCCCCCGTCCCTGGGATTCTCCAGGCAAGAACACTGGGGTGGGTTGCCATTTCCTTCTCCAATGCATGAAAGTGAAAAGTGAAAGGGAAGTCGCTCAGTCGTGTCCGACTCTTCGCGACCCCATGGACCGCAGCCTACCAGGCTCCTCTGTCCATGGGATTTTCCAGGCAAATACCCACAATAAGTATTAAAGGATATATAAAACAAAAAAAAAAATGTCAAATATGATGTCAAAAACATTAAATGTGGTGAAAGGGAGTAAAAATGAATTGTTAGAATATGTTGGAACATAAGAGATCATCAACTTAAAATAAATACTGACCACGAACTTTCTGGTAATCACAAACCAGTCAGTCAGTTCAGTCACTCAGTTGTGTCCAACACTTTGTGACCCGTGGGCTGAGGTATGCCAGATTTCCCTGTCCATCACTGACTCAACTCCATTTGAGCCTACTCAAACTTATGTCCTTTGAGTCAGTGACGCCATCCAACCATCTCATCCCCTGTTGTCCCCTTCTCCTCCTGCCTTCAATCTTTCCCAGCATCAAGGTCTTTTCTAATGAGCCAGTTCTTCATACCAGTCAGCCAAAGTAATGGAGCTTCAGATTCAGCATCAGTCCTTCCAATGAGTATTCAGGACTGATCTCCTTTAGGATTGGCTGGTTTGATCTCCTTGCAGTCCAAGGGACTCTCAAGAGTCTTCTCCAACACCACAGTTCCAAAGCATCAATTCTTTGGCACTCTGCTTTCTTTATGATCCAACTCTCACATCCATACACGACTACTGGAAAAACCATAGCCTTGACTAGATGGACATTTGTTGGCAAAGTAATGTCTCTGCTTTTTAATATGTTGTCTAGGTTGGTCATAACTTTCCTTCCAAGGAGCAAGTGTCTTTTAATTTCATAGCTGCAATCGCCATCTGCAGTGATTTTGGAGCCTAAGAAAAAGTCTCTCACTGTTTCCATTGTTTCCCCATCTGTTTGCCATGAAGTGATGGGACCAGATGCCATGATCTTAGTTTTTTGAATGTTGAGTTTTAAGCCAACTGTTTCACTCTCCTCTTTCACTTTCATCAAGAGGCTCTTTGGTTCAAAACATGGTCCACTGGAGAAGGGTATGGCAAACCACTTCAATATTCTTGCCTTGAAAACCCCATGAACAGAATGAAAAGGCAAAAAGATATCACAATGAAAGATGAACACTCCAGGTCGGTAAGTGCACAATGTGCTACTGGAGAAGAGTAGAGAAATAACTCCACAAAGAATGAAAAGATGGAGAAAAAGTGAAAATAATGCCTATGTGGGTGTGATTGGTGATGGATGTGACTGGTGATGAAAGTAAAGTCCAATGCTGTAAAGAACAGTATTGCATAGGAACCTGGAATATTAGTTTCTTGAATCAAGGTAAATTGAAAGTGGTCAAATAGGAGATGGCAAGAGTGAACATCAACATCTTAGGGATCAGTGAACTAAAATGGACTGGAATGGGTGAATCACTAACCAAGAGCTACGCAAAAAAGAGAAAGAAACGCCATTTACATTTGTATCTAAAAGAACAAAATATCTAGCAATACATTTAACCAAGGAGATCAAAGACTTGTACTTGGGAAACTATGACACTGATGAAAGAAACTGAAGATACAAACAAATGGAAAGATACAGCATTTTCAGGGATTGAAAGAATAAATTTTGTTAAAATCACTAGACTTTATTTCAGCTTTAAAAATTATTAGCCTAGTGTTTATTATTCCTTCTGTAATTATTTCAATATCTTATATGTTTACAGGTCATGTTCTAAATATTTTTGGCTTAGATTTTTTTGTCACTATGAAATACATGTTTTGCAGATTTTGAATCACCTAGGGAGCTTCCCAGGTGGCTCAGTGGTAAAGAATCTGCCTGTCAGTGCAGGAGAGGCAGATGAGGGTTCATCCCTGCTTGGGGAAGATCCCCTTGAGGAGGTGATGGCAATCTACTCCAGTATTCTTGCCTGGAAAATCCCATGGACACAGGAGCCTGGTGGACTACAATCCATGAGGCCTCAAAGAGTCAGACACGATTGAGTGACTGAGCATAATGAGCTGCATATCATTTAGACCCAGTCTTGAACTTAGGACAAGGTCTTAAACTTTCTTGTACATAAATAACTTCCTTTTCTGAAAGAGGTATCTGTTGCCCTGAGGTGCCTTTTAAGTATTGTAGCAGAGATGACAAGAAAAAGTAATATTTGAGACTCATCACTTCAATTTTGTAACAGTGATTTAAAGAAAAGCAAAGAAAACAACTTTGAATGCCAAGGCTTTTGATTTACAATAACTGGGCTTTTTGACAGGCACAATGTTTTGCATAGTAAGAGTCTGGTCTTGAGTATTAAGAGTAAAAGCTCTGGAGGAATCAGGAAGTAAAGCTAATGGATTCAGGACTATCTAGGGAAGAAAGCAGGTGAGAAGCCAGATAATCTCTCCTAGAATTGCTTTTGGGGAAATAAGAGGAAGGAAGGAAGTCCACCTTCCATCCTGTTCCCCTTTCCTTAGGCTGAAAACTACTATTGGTAGGAATAGATACTGACAACTTGATTCTAGAAGAAACGTTGAGTTCATAGGGTTGACAAAACCATATGATGAAAATTCTTATGTGTTTTTCCACATCTCATGTTTTTTGACTGTAAAATGGTATAGGTTAATGTGACCAAGTAAATTAAGAGAGAGCAGTTCACTAGTTTTTCTTATTAATAGACTATAACAAGGAATATTGCAAAAGACTTTGAAATGTACAAAAAATTGCTGGACATCCTGCCTGGTGCACTCTGCTGGATTATCTGTTGTGCTTTTCATTGGTTTTAAGCAAATTTACCATCTAAATTGTATGCTAATATAAACAACTTTTGTACATAGGAATGGGCTTCTCTGGTGGCTTAGATGGTAAAGAATCTGCCTGTAATGCAGGAGACCTGAGCTTAATCCCTGGGTGGGGAAGATCCCCTGGAGAAAGAATGGCTATTCACTCCAGTATTCTTGCCTGAAGAGTTCCATGGACAGAGGAGCCAGGTGGGCTATAGTCCATGGGGTCGCAGAGTTGCGCATGACTGAACAACTAACAGACACATAGGAATGCAAATAAATTTTATTAGTGGAAATGTAATCTGTTCTTTTCCTGTGAAAGTGAAAGTCGCTCAGTCATGTCTGACTCTTTGCAACCCCATGGACTATACAGTCCTTGGAATTCTCCAGGCCAGAATACTGGAGTGGGTAGCCTTTTCCTTCTCCCTCTCCCAACCCAGGGATTGAACCCAGGTCTCCCACATTGCAGGCAGATTCTTTACCAGATGAACCACCAGGGAAGTGCAAGAATACTGGAGTGGGTGGCCTATCCTTTCTCTAGGGTATCTTCCTGACCCAGGAATTGAACCAGGGTCTCCTGCATTGCAGGCAGATTCTCTACCAACTGAGTTATCAGGGAAGCCTTTTTTCTTATGGGTGTTAACCAATTTTGAATCTATTTGCACATTCATGTCAGCATTCCTGGTGGTTGTAACATCATACTGGTTCCTTCATTTATTAACAAGTTAAATAAATTCTTGATATATTTAAATTTTATGTTTGCATGAGAGTCATGATTTTGCTTTTTATTTTTTTTCCAGAATGGAATCTTTACTTTCACAACTGTATAAATCTGATCCAAATGTGTCCACCACTACTTTCTCCAAAAGAAACATGCTATAAATGAGCAAACTACATCTGCTCACTGAGTGAATGGATATCTTGGCTGTCTTGCTGGGTTTAATTAAGAGACCATTCATAGTAATACATTTATAGTAGAAAGTGTAGTATGATGTTAAGCCATTTTAGCTTTTGCACATAAATGACACACTTCTGGCCCATGATTCAAAAGATTCTCAACCATAGGCAGAACACTCAATGACATAAATCAAAGTAGGATCCTCTATGACCCACCTCATAGAGTAATGGAAATAATAACAAAAGTAAAGAAGTGGGACCTGATTAAACTTAAAAGCTTTTGCACAGCAAAAGAAACTATAAGCAAGGTGAAAAGACAACCCTCAGAATGGGAGAAAATAATAGCAAATGAAACAACTGACAAGGGATTAATTTCCAAAATATACAAGCAGCTCATACAACTCAATACCAGAAAAACAAACAACCCAATCAAAAAGTGGGAAAAAGACCTAAACAGACATTTCTCCAAAGAAGACATACAGATAGCTAACAAAAACATGAAAAGATGCTCAACATCGCTCATTATTAGAGAAATGCAAATCAAAACTACAATGAGATATCACCTCATACCAGTCAGAATGGCCCTCATCAAAAAGTCTACAAACAATAAGTGCTAGAAAAGGTGTGGAGAAAAGGGAACACTCTTGCGCTGTTGGTGGGAATGTAAATTCATATAGCCACTATGAAAGATGGTATGGAGAGTCCTTAAAAAGCTAGGAATAAAACCACCATATGACCCAGCAATCCCACTCCTAGGCATATACCTTGAGGAAGCCAAAATTGAAAGAAACACATGTATCCCATTATTCATTGAAGCACTATTTACAATAGCTAGAACATGGAAGCAACCTAGATGTCCATCAACAGATGAATGGATAAAGAAGTTGTGGTATATATACCCAATGGAATATTACTCAGCCATAAAAAGAAACACATTTGAGTCAGTTCTAATGAGGTGGATGAACTTAGAACCTATCATACAGAGTGAAGTAAGTCAGAAAGAGAAAGATAAATACTGTATTCTAACACATATATATGGAATCTAGAAAAATGGTATTGAAGAATTTATTTACGGGGCAACAATGGAGAAATAGACATAGAGAATAGATTTACAGACATGGGGAGAGGGAATGAGAAGGTGAGATGTATGGAAAGCATAACATGGAAACTTACATTACCATATATAATAGCCAATGGGAATTTGCTGTATGGCTCAGGAAACTCAAACGGGGGCTCTGTATCAACCTAGAGAGGTGGGATGGGGAGGGAGATGGGAGGGAGGTTCAGGAGGGAGGGGATGGGAGGGGATATATATATACCTATGGCTGATTCGTGTTGAGGTTTGATAGAAAACAGCAAAATTCTGTAAAGCAATTATCCTTCAATTAAAAATAAATTCATTGAAAAAAGATTCTTGACCTTAAACTGTTAAGCTGGGCATGATTTTACCTTTTAAAAAATAATCTTGTAACATATGTTCTGGTGAATTGGAAATTTCTAGAGCTATATTAACTTACTTTTTAAAGTTTTTTAAAATATGGATCATTTTTAAAGTCTTTGTTGAATTTTTTGCAGTCTCCCCAACCAGGGATCCAACCCACACCCCCTGCACTGGAAGGTGAAGTCTTAATCTCTGGACTACTAGGAAAGTCCCTGTGTGTGTTATGATCATTAGCCACTTAGTCGTGTCTGACTCTTTGCAACCCCATGGACTGTAGCCCACCAGGCTCCTCCGTTCAAAGGATTTCCTAGGCAAGGACATTGGAGTTGGTTGCCATTTCCTCCTCCAGGGGATCTTCCTGACCCAGGGATTAAACCCAGGTCTCCCGCATTGCAATCAGACTCTTTACTATCTGAGCCCCCAGGGAAACCCTAACATTTTAAATCTATGTTTGATGATGAAACGACTTCCCTGGTGGCTCATCAGTTAAGAAACCACTTGCACCCTGCCAGTGCAGGAAAAGTGGGTTCAGTCCACTAGTTGAGAATATCCCCTGGAGAAGGAAATGACAAGTCACTCCAATATTCTTGCCTGGAAAATCCCATGAACAGCGGAGCCTGGTGGGCTACAGTCTATGGTGTTGCAAGAGTTGGACATGACTGAGCAGCTAAGCTACCACCACCACCACCATGATGATGGAGATCTTAGGTATCACCCACAAACAGCAGGGGCAATAGTTTGTAGAACAGTAAATAGTAGTTACCCTGTATCACTTCTCCAGTCATACCATTGAAGTATTAAGTGTTCAAACTTTTTTCCTTTGGCTTTATGCTTGCACAGGAAGATTTTCCACTGGGAATAAATTCTTCTGACTTTTCCAATCCTTTATTCAGGCCTCACTAAAGGAAGTGACATACCTTTCTGATGGGGAGACTGGCAGAAAAATTTAGACAAATTTTAGAAGTAACATAATTCCTTTTTCCTGGTGCTCTTCAGGATTAGCTGCTTTCATCCTGCTGCTGCTAAGTTGCTTCAGTCATGTCAGACTCTGTGTGACCCCAGACATGGCAGCCCATCAGGTTGCCCCGACCCTGGGATTCTCCAGGCAAGAACACTGGAGTGGGTTGCCATTTCCTTCTCCAATGCATGAAAGTGAAAGTGAAGTCGCTTGGTAGTGTCCGAGTCTTTGAGACCCCATGGACTGCAGCCTACCAGGCTCCTTCGCCCATGGGATTTTCCAGGCAAGAGTACTGGAGTGGGTTGCTGTTGCCTTCTCCGGCTTTCATCTTAGAGACTTTATGGGGATAAGCGCTAAAAATGAGAGGATTACCATTTATCTGCATTGTCAGTGAATCCACTGAACTAACAATCCTAGAACTTCATTTCCAAAGAGCTTTGTCAATAATAAAACTTGATATGTTGAGTTCCTTTGTTTACATCTATCTCTCAAACGGTTTAGAACACGGATGAGGAAAAGGAGAGTTCTATTATTAGTCTCTCAAAACCTAGACTCAAGAAAAGGAGCTACTCTCTCAGACTTCCATATATAAAGACATAATTTGCTTTTGGCTTACTTTAATACCAATTAATAAGATATGTTCCAAGAATGCCTGAATAGAAATTGAAGTGAATTCAGAATGAATTTATACAACAGAGCTACCGTGTGGAACAGAAATATCTATTTTAACATCTAGTTAAGCCTCAACTATTCACTTGTAGAAGACAAAGCTTTGCTCTATTTATATTGCATTGGAAAATGTCTAAAAGGCTTTTTCTTTTTCTGGACTGTAATTTGTATTATGGGGTGTGTCCAATGCCCTGTATTTGCTGTTGTTGCCCTGTACACCTGTAATTACAAGGACTTTTTTGCTCACTGCGGTAAGTTAGGATTAGGCAAGTTGCAGATTTTCTTAATATAGTTACAGACATTTGAAGAATACTAGATAAAACAACCCAAGACTGATACCATGAAGAGTCTCCAGTGGTTATATGTCATACTTTATATCCTATAGAAATGATTATATGATTTTTCTCATGTAGTATTTTTTAAGCTTCTGTGTTAGTCTTGTCTATGCTCTGCTATGCTAAGTCGCTTCAGTCTTATCCGACTCTGTGGGACCCCATAGACGGCAGCCCACCAGGCTGTGCCGTCCCTGGGATCCTCCAGGCAAGAACACTGGAGTGGGTTGCCATTTCCTTCTCCAATGCATGAGAGTGAAAAGTGAAAGTGAAGTCACTGAGTCGTGTCCAACTCTCAGCGACCCCATGGACTGCAGCCTCCCAGGCTCCTCCATCCATGGGATTTTCCAGGCAAGAGTACTGGAGTGGGGTGCCACTGCCTTTATCTACTTAGTCCAATAAAACATTTACCAGGGAATTGTTCCAAGTTTACATGCAGCACATATATGAGAATAATAGACATAGCTCGTATCACTGATTTTGTAATATAAAAGTACTGTTATTTGAAATGTGCAGTGTCAATTACTGATTCCATGAATCCCCAGAGAGACTGTCAATAAAGGAGACTGTTGATAAAGGAAATCCAAGTTATCTATTACTTCAGTAAAGGAGACTTCTACCTTGGGAATCTTTGTAGCTTTTTAGAAGACAAGGGGTAGATGGAACACTTATAAGATTTTGAGGGTTCTGGTTAAAGGCACATCTGTAAGTGTGGGGTAGGGGGCTGACTGGAGTCAGGAGAATTTGTAACAAAATGGCTTAGGGTTTATAGATGAAGCAAGGCGAGCATATTAAAGTCAATCTTGAAGAGCAGACAGTCAATTGGGGAACCTCATGGAGTCATCCAGTGTCCTGAGTAGGGGCTTTTACTCTGGAAAGGACTAGTTGAATAGTCTATTAATGGAACAAATGGATTTTTGAAAGTTTCTCCAAAAAGTGATTAAGTAAGTTATTTGCAACTTCACCTTCCTGGGCAAGAGATTACTGGAATAGTAAAGTCTTGTTACAGCAGGCATTTGAATTATAAAGCCATTTTGATATAAACAGTATGCTGTGTGATGACAGATAATTTAAGTTCTACAGTAAGTTTTTGCAATGCAATTTTCAGTAACATTAATTTTTTGGTCATTTTTTTATTGTCTCAGGATATAAATAAAATTTATTGGAAAGGGCAATTTAGAAACGATAGTTTAGTATTTTAGAGCTAAAGGAAATGAAAACAATAGAAAATTTGGACTTATTAAATGGCAGAATAATCCTGAAAAACTGAAATGCAGACAGTGTTTAGATAGAATTGTTTTGCTAGTTATTTTCCTTGGAAGTAATATGTAGTCTGTCTTTGTCTTTGATTTGTAATGTTTCCAAAATAGATATTTTATATCTTTTTTGGTTAACTTTTATTGTACCTTCCTCACAGCAAAATCTTTATGGACAGTAAGTTTATCTATATATTTTAAAATTTATGTTTCCTGGTTGAGAGTTAGCATCAATAGGTGACATCAGTAATGCTTCTGTAAATTTACAATTGGTATTTTGGCAAGTCATTTGGTTTTGAATATGTTTTATCTAGTTCTGTCAAACCCATCAATGAATTTGACTGAGTTTATTAACTGACTATTTCAGTGTCATGTAGATAGCTTTGGTGTGAGTAGAAATTAAAACACTAAATATCTCAGGGGAGGGAAACAGGATTTGTGATCCTTAGAGGACGTTGTGCCATTGGAATGATTTTATCCATGATTTTGAATATCACACTAGGAATTCCACAGCAGGTGTGTCTGGCTTGTGGTTTCTGTTTCTTCTTTCCCTTTTAAAAATTCACATTGAGGGCTATTTCTTTCCTCTCATTTTATTAAGTGGATAGCATAAGAACTCAGATCTTCACTTTCTTTTTTAACAGGGGAAAATGAACATTTTTAAAGGTGAACAAATTTAATTAAAAAAATATATACCACATGCTATGCTGCCTGTTTAATATAATATTCATCATTTTCATTTATGGTTTCCAATTCCTACCTTTAAGATGCTAAGAAATATAACTATGTAAAAATAACCCTAGGGATGAAATATATTGCTTCTTGTGTATATATATATCATGAGCTTTCTGGGGACTTGAGCTGAGGAATAAGTTTAGGAATTGTTTAGGCGCTGAATTACAATACAGAGGAATAAGTTTAGGAACTGCTTAGGAATAAGTTCTAAACAAAAATTCATATTACATTCTCAGAAGACCAAGTACATTGTAAAGAATAGGCTCAGTGTTCATATCTTTGTGTGTCAACCTTTCTCGTGTTGCAAGTCAACTTCAGGAGTGTCTGACTCTTTGCGACCTTATGCACTGTATCCATTCAGACTCCTCTGTCCATGGGGTTCTCCAGGCAAGAATGCTGGAATGGGTTGCCATGCAGGGAATCTTCGCAACCCACAGATGGAAGTTTATGTCCCCTGCATTGGCAGGCGGATTTTTACCATTCCTCAGAATGGGATTATTTGTTTTCAAATCAATCAGGTGGAATAAAAGCAGAGTAAGTGGCTCTGAAGAGGAACCACATGTAGCTTTCAGATGCACCAAATCTTGTAATAATGATTCTTGGTCATGAAACTTCAGTTAATCCAAAGCTCAGGATCCTAAAATGTGGATCAGGAAGGGAGCTCATGGTGGAAAGAAATTGGTTCACCTAGCAGATGGCTTAAACATAGCTGAAGGAAGGGAGTTTCAAAAGGGAGAGGATATATGTATACCTATGGCTGATTCATGTTGAGCTTTGACAGAAAACAGCAAAATTCTGTAAAGCAATTATCCTACAATAAAAAAATAAATTAATTAAAAAAATAGCTGAACTTGTCTAACACATGGTCAATTTGTAAGGTCCATACTGTTACCAAACAAACGGTTGAGTTTTTCCTTCTTTTATTCGCAGGCTCTTGGTATGGGACACTGTTTTCCTTTTCAAGACTCATTTTGAATTTTGGGGGGAACATGTGTTGGAACTAATCACATGAAATGCACGCGTGCTCAGTCACTCAGTCATATCCGACTCTTTGTAGCCCATCAGGCGCCTCTGTCCAGGGGATTTCCCAGGCAAGAGTACTGCCATGGGTAGCCATTCCCTTCTCCAAGGGATCTTCCTGACCCAGGGATTGAACTGTGTCTCTTGATCTCCTACACTGGCAGGTGGATTCCTTACCACTGAGCCACCAATACTTCCCCAACTATAAGTGGACAGTTCTCTTAAAATAGTCCATATGAATTTATCCTTAGTAATTTTTTGAAGACTTATAGTTTGCTCTTTTTCTCTCTGATTAAGCTATATGCATACATTTGGTTGCTGTATGGTTCATAAGTGAATATATTAAAACATTTAATTTACCAGTCTCTAAATAAATTAGGCCAGAAATGCATGCTATCTTGTCCCACAACGCTATAAAAGATAATCACTTAATTTTCCATTTTTGTTTTAAATTAGGAGAGACAAGTGAAAGATAGATACAGAGCTGGTGAATAATGTGCAACCTCCATTTAGTCAGTCAAGGAATTTTTGGACTTCATGTGCAAGTCTTAACAGATAAGACATAGCTACTCTGAATCAGGAAGTAGATTTCATTAGAAATTAATACTTTTTAAAATCTCAGTTTCCATTTTGATTGTCTGTCCTATTTCATTCTGCATATCAACAGATCTTGTGTATTTGCATGCAAACCTTGAGTTAAAATCCTTTTCCTATTTCACAAACTAAACTTACTTATAGGGAGTTTAAACTAAATAAGTGATTCTGCTAAAACAAGCTTATACTTTATTATAGTTTTATAATAGTTTTGTTTTCCACATGTGACAGGATATAGTGGGGATAATTTGACAATAAAAAGATATAGAAAGAGTTGAGTCTGTAACAAAGAGGGAAATATAGAAAACAATTTTATAAATATGAGATCAAATCTTTAAAAAATAATTTTATTTTTAATTAATTTTTATTGGAGTATGGTTGATTTGTAATGTTTAAAAGCAATTTTAAATGAATAAATAAAAATAATCCAAGAGTCGGTTTTTATTTTTTAAGTTTTTTTCCAGTTTTATTGATAGATAAAATTTTATTGATAAAGACTGACATAGCATATAAGCTCAAACTGTACAACATAATGATTTGATATATGTCTATATTGTGAAATGCTTACCACAATAAATTTAGTTAACATCTATGACCTCATGGGAGCTTCCCAGGTGGTGCAGTAGTAAAGACTCTGCCTGCAATGCAGGAGACATGGGTTTCATTCCTGGGTCTGGAAAAATTCCTGGAGAAGGAAATGGCAACCCACTCCAGTATTCTTGCCTGGGAATTTCCATGGACAGAGGAGACTGGCGGGCTACAGTCCACGGGGTCACAAGAGTAGGACACGACTTAGTGATTAAACAACAACAATGACCTCATAGAGCTACAAAGTAACTTTGGTATTAATTGTATTCTGATTTCACTTGGAGGGGAGAGGGGATGGAGGGGTAAGACATATGTCTGGACTGACCATCTGAACTCAAACCAGGCCCTTTGTTTCTTGGGAAGGCTACTTCTGGACCCAGTGTAGTCAATGCTGGCAGTCCTTCTAACTTACCTGCCCTTGGTGTGGGGAAATGGCTCACTTCCTTGAGTAATAATTTCACCCATGAACAATGCATGTTTTTAAGACACCAATAAGGGGGAAGAGAGAGTATGGGTCTGTTATTTTTAGCCATGGTGCACAATGAAATTCCCTGAGGAGATTTAAAATGATCACTGCCTCAGTATCCTCCTCAGAGATTATGGTTTAATTGACTTGGGGTATGTTCTGGGCACCAGGATTTTTAGCAGCTCCCCAAGTGACACTGATGGAGAGCCAAGATTGAGAAAGACTGGTTAGAAGTAGACCTGTTCAACTATGTGAGATTGATGGCTTATGTATTTATGTATGATGATTCTTTTATTGAGAAAGAACTTGAGCTAGGGTAAATAAGTTAGTTTACAAGCCAGACCATTGGAATTAAAACAAAACAAATCAAAAAACCCCAACAAATTTAGAACATCCCTATAAATGACTCTCAACTCCTCCTCTATGTGTGAATCATCCAGTGCGTGCTAAGTCGCTTCATTTATGTCCAACTCTTTGCGACCCCATGAGCTGTAGCTCGCCAAGCTTCTCTGTCCATGTGGTTCTCCAGGCAAGAATTCTGGAGTGGGTTGTCATTTCCTCCTGCAGAGGATCTTCCCAACCCAGGGACTGAACCTGCGTCTCTTCTGGCTCCTGCATCGCATGCAGATTCTTTACCACTGAGCCACTGGAGAAACCTCTTGAGTCATTTCAGAGAACATTTAAAATACTCTAGGACCTGGCCCCCACCCTTAGATCTGGCTGAATAGGCCCCAGATATCCAATATTGTTGAAACGGAAGATTCTAATGAGCAGCTAGGCTTGAGAACCGCTGAAACAAACTGCAGTACCCAAATAGATGCTACCAAGCACCTGAGATAAACATTTTACCTCATTCAGACATGAAATGGAGTGGTGTGTGTGTATGCAATCTAAGTCACTTCAGTCATGTCCGACTTTGCGATGCCATGGCCATCTGTCCACTAAGTTCTGCCTTAAGACCTAATAAAAGGGAGCTGAGTTGCCATCCAAGTAAGAATCCTGGGGTGGGTTGCCATTTCCTCCTCCAGGGAATCTTCCCAACCCAGGAATCAAACCTGTGTCTCTTATGCCTCCTGTATTGGCAGGCTGGTTCTCTACCACTCGTGTCCCCTGGGAAGCCCACATGGAGTGGTTCCTGGCAGCAAATCCAAGGGGAAAACATGTTACGTGGCTTCCAGTTTCTGGATGAAGTATACTAAACTCTTCTTTATTTTTAAAAAATTATTATTGTTTTTTTCTTTTTATTTTAATTGGAGGCTAATTACTTTACAATATTTAGAAATGACATATTTCTGGAGTAAAATTTAAGGTTGAATTTTCCTGGATTGACCCTTGTGTAAAGTCCTGAGCAGCGATTTATGGCTTTAATCTAAGTATTTCAACAGACACATATTATATGCCATGATGTTCAAATGAATACTTCTTATAAAGACCTGTTAGAGATGCAGAGGATCAGTTCAGTTCAATTCATTCTCTCAGTTGTGTCCGACTCTTTGTGACCCCATGGACTGCAGCAAGCCAGGCTTCCCTGTTCAACACCAACTCCCAGAGCTTGCTCATACTCACGCCCATTGAGTTGGTGATGCCATCCAACCATCTCATCCTCTGTAATCCCCTTCTCCTCTTGCCTTCAATTTATCCAAGCATCAGGGTCTTTACCAATGAGTCAGCTCTTCACATCAGGTGGCGAAAGTATTGGAGTTTCAGCTTCAGTGTCAGTCCTTCCAATGAATATTTAGGACTGATCTCCTTTAGGATGGACTGGTTGGATCTCCTTGGAGTACCCAAGGGACTCTCAAGAGTCTTCTCCAACACCACAATTCAGAAGGATCAATTCTTTGGCACTCAGCTTTCAGCTAAAATGGGTCTGTGAAGGAGATTTTGGCTAGGTAAAGAAGCAAGGAGACCTGAGAGAGGAAAGTCACTTATTATTAACCTAACTTATTAATAGATATAACTCAGTTACCCCATTAGAATTAGTTTGTATCTCTGGCTTGAGGAATCATTGTGTGGCTAGGAATATTCCTGAAGCCTGATTTGCACAGATGTCTCAGCCTTTCATGAAAAGGTACTATGAAGATCTATCTCAGCTTTGGCCTAGTTCCTTAGTTATCCTAAGTGACTTGCCTGGGGGTCATCCTGATAAAAGTTGAGGAAGCAACTTGAAGAGAAAAGGCTACTTGGATACTTGAGGGCTAAGGACTTGACTTCTGCCTTAAGACCTAAATAAAAGGGAGCTGAGCTGCAGTCCAAAAGTGTGACACTAAACCTCTCTGCAGCATGTGTGCACCAGAGCATGTGGATCTTGTAGCTAATATAGAGTACCTGCTCTATAAGTACCAGAAGGAGAATTCAGTCCTGAAAGAGCTCCCAATCAGCACTTGATAAAGGTTCAAAATATCTGAGTTGAGGCAGACTCTCCCACATTTATGTTGACATCATTAAGGTCCTCAAGTTCTGTCCCTAAACAACCCTCTTTTTTGCCTAGTTATAGTTGGTTCATCTCTGTTCATCACTTTGAGTCCTCTTTGAATTTTGGGGTTAGGCGCACCTAACCCCACTGGACTTCATGGTAGGAAACTGTTAATGAAGAACAAGATAAAGAAATCAATCATTTCCACCACTGTGGGGATTCCTATTCTGAGTCCTCTTCTTTCTAGCTAAAATTTGTAAAGGTGAGTTATTTAACTCTTTTTGTACCTCACTTCACTCATCAACAAAGTGAAGATAATTATATGAAATTGGTAATGTTGGTATAAGAATTAAATGAGATAATGCTTACCCAGGTCATTATATAGTTCCTGACTCAAAGCAATCATTTGATAAAAATTAACTATTTTTGTGGTCATCATTGATGATGACTATCATCATCATCCCCTGAGTGAAATACAAAGCTTTCCCAGGTAGGCAAGACAATAAGATAGACATCTATTTCTGGAGTGTCAATTTTACTATAAGACTGAAGAGTTGGATTGGAGAGAGAAACATTTTTTATTAAAACAAATATCAACATACTTTGAAATAAATTTCAAAAATCCCAAGGATATTTAGGCTAAAATATGAGCAATCTGTGCTTGCAAAATGTCATAAATCTGTGCAACTTCATGTAAGTCTCAAGACCTCAGAGGTCACACATCCGCTCTCTTCTGCCGTCACTGGAAATTTTCGGGAAATGTTGGAAAGTGTGATGTAGCAGAACTCTGTGATCAGTTGCATCTTAAGTAGTTCCTTTCCCTAGAAGAGTTAAACATCACTGCAATTCCCACTGGACTTTATACTGCACTGTGGGTTCTCCAGTGAGTGTCGGGTTGGTGTGGTGCTTGAGGAATCAGCTCAAGAGGCAAATGAGCAAATAGGCGCACACACACACATACACACAGAACCCTGGATGCTGTAGGGAGACAGGTGCTGAAGTTCTGTCTAAGAACAGCTGGGCGGAGGAAGAAACCACCTAGGCCTGGTGCTGACTGCGAGGGCAGCATCTGTTACCTGCTGCCCAGGGTTGCTTCATGAAGCAGCATACGGAATTAATCCTTAGTACTGGGACTTCCAGGATGCTCCATACCTCTCTGTTACCTCAGCATGAGTCTCTTGAAAGAAATGTGTGTGTGTGTGTGTGTGTGTGTGTGTGTTTGCCCACATGAACACACACACGCCCAAGGGAGAGAACCAAGAAAAAGTTAAAATTAGATTGGGATTTTTGAGAAGTGATATTTTTTCTTAATCATCATCGAGAAGAATTAACGGCATCTGTGGTGCGTCCCAGTGGGACTGAGTGCCTGGGAATTCAGAGGGGACCCTGGAACCCAGTGAAAGAGAATAATAGGAAGTAGGCAAGCAGTGTTGGTGTCCAAGGCAAGAGGGCTTAAGGAAGGACTAAGGGAAGCCAGAATTAGCCATCTCTGAGATTCTCTCTCAACTCTCAGATATTATTCAGATTCTTTTGAGTCAAAATGGAAGACTTAATAAAAATCAGAATTTGCCTCCATGATATTTTGTGGACTTTAATTTTTTTCAGATATTTGATGAAATTGAATTGTATTAATATTTCTTAATTTGACAGAGTAGGTACCCTATGTAGACTGAAGGAGGGCCACATTGTGCGTGCGTGCTCAGTTACTTCACTGAGTGGATGTCAAATGTAATCCTTTAGTTGTAACCTATAGGAGGATCTCATTCCTTTTGGGTCTGGTTTGAAGTGGAGCTTGCAGGTGGGGCCAGTGCATCAGAAATCTGCACTTCTTAAGCACTTGAAATCATGCATGATATAGTATTTTAAAAACACTGATGTAGCAGGAGCTGGTTCAAAGGACTCATATACCTCTTTTGAGTGCTGCTATTCAAGCAGTTACATTTTTAGTTGCTTATGGGATCAGAATATGGATTATGAAACTATTATAACATGTAATACACATAGCAAATACAAATATATGTATATGCATTGAAGATGCATATATAAGAATTCAAGTTGCATTTTCTTACTTATATTGGCAATAAAGAGTAATAAAGAGGCTAAAACCTTATTTTAAGTTTAGTTACATAAAATGGATTAAAGTTTTATAATTTTTCTAAAATGAAATGGAAAAAAATTATAGTCCACAAAATATCACCAAGGCAAATTCTGATTTTTATTAAGCTTTGCTGTTTTGACTCAAAAGAATCTGAATAATATCCTGTTATAACAGGGGATTGCAATGAATGTCTGAAATGAAGCAGGTAAACAATTTTGGCTCAAGTATACTTAAGGCAGCTAGACGAAATATGAACTCCTGTAGCCTAAAGCTTAAAGTGTGGGTCTCCTAATAGGAAACATATAACTAATAATTTCATCCAAAATCAGAATACACTGAAACTTGATAGAAAAAAAAGATAAAAATGTTTTAATAGGAAAGGGGATATTGCAAGGAAACTTCTGTTTTACCTCATTTTCGGCAATTTTGCTCACTGAGTCACTGTCATGAGAGCTTGAGGCCAGGTCCTCTGATATCATTCTTCTTTTCATATTTTATATATGATGCAGACTAGTCAAACAGATTACAACTCAATTTCTTTGAATCAGGCTGCTATGACAGATTAATCATGCTGAGTAATAGACTTGAATTCTTAAACCAGTGACGCTAATGCTTGTCATTGCATCTGACAAATTGGCTTATTTCCATTAATGATTGAAGAAAGAGTGGACTTAAAGCCATAATACTGTAAAATGGGCTCACAAAGAAATTGAAGTTAGACAAAATGCTTTAAAATGTTTTACCTTCTCAAAATACAATTTAAAAAATTTCCAAGTGAACATCTTTTGGGGGGTTCAAGGGGTATATGTGGATAGTTAGCATTATCTGTCTCTTTTCATTCAGAAGGCTAGTAGATCTTTGTGGGAATTGTTCTTTTGCAGATTTTCGAGAGTCATAATCTTTAAGAATCTGTACCTGGAATATCCTATGAGCCCACATGCTGCGCTTGCTCCTAGATGGTTTGTTTAGGAATTGTTCCCTACATTTGTCAATGTCTCTTAAATATATTCCACATGAAAAATTTCCTGTTAATTTAGGCCCCATGGAAACTTTTTTCTTGATTAAAATCTTTTCGTTTTCTGATTTTGGAAAATGATGTTTTGACATGTCAGCCTGCTCACAATCAATTGCACCCATTCATAGAAAAGATATATGAATAAATCTGAATTTGTTGTTTGTCTTTTTCATATATTTGATATATTCTCAATTCTAAATGATCAACTTCTTTAACCTGCCTTCTATGTTTTGGACTACCTCAAATCTCATATGGAAATAAAGTTGCTGTAAGTAGAATATCCATGACTTTTGGAGTCCATGTCAAAGTGTGGCTGGGTTATCCCAAATTTTTAACTCTAGTTAATCAAGACATAGTAAAGCTATAGTGTTTGTGCAAATAAATAAGTATATATAGGAATAAGATCTTTTAATATTTGCTGTCCTCAAAGAAGTTTTTAGGATAACCAGGTTGGGCCAAGTCATATTCTTACTATACCTTTTCTTTGTCACAACGAAATTCAATAAACTCACCAATCCTAAGTATTATATTCTTTATAACAATGGTGCCTTATTACAAGTAAATTCTAGGGACATCTATACTCACAGCCTAACACACACCCTAGTATATCTTCGCAGACTAGTGAAGAGGTTACTTTAAGATTCAACGGTTTTAACTTCTCCAGTTATCTCCATAGGCTGTTTTCTATCTGATACTTTTATTTGGTAACTTAATTAAATAGGTCTCCAGAGGTTCATAGCAATGCAAATGATTCCTGCTTATGGCAACACAAATGAATTTTGTCTGGTAGAGGAGATATGATTTTTAATATCTCTAATTTCTACTCGGCCCTCTGCTATTTGAGAGGTCTTTAAAAAAAAAGTCTTTATTGAATTTATTACAATCTTGCATCTGTTTTATGCTTTAATTTTTTTGGCTGTGAGGCATGTGGGATATTAGGTCCTAGATCGGGAATTGAACCCCCACCCTCTGCATTGAAAGACAAAGTCTTAACCACTGGGCCACCAAGGATGTCCCTGAGAGATATTATATCCAATGTCAACTCATAGCTCCTGGAGTCAATGTGAATGCCAGAAAAGCTGGTCTGAGAGTGGTTAACACCAGCTCCAAGTCCTGGTGGCTTGGTGGTAAAGAATCTGCCTGCAGTGAAGGAAACTGCCAGCAAGGCAGGAGATGTGGGTTTGATCCTTAGGTCAGGAAGATCCTCTGGAGAAGGAAATGGCAGCCTGCTTCAATATTCTTGCCGGGGAAATCCCATGGACAGAGGAGCCCGATAGGCTACAGTTCATAGGGTCGCAAGAGTCAGCGTGACTTAGTGACTAAACCACCATCTCTAAGTCAATCGGTGGAGACTGAAAGTAATGATGGGTGGAGAAAGAGGTGACTTCTGATAGACATATGACTGCCTATTTGCTGTGTCTGTTTAATCTCCCACAACAGTGAACATGCTGAAGAGCCAGCCTTCTGGAAGAGGACAGTGATGTTATCTCCCAGGCAAAGTTGAAAAGAGAATAAACAACAGATTCCTCTTCATTAAAGTACGTCACACAGCAGATTTTTTGCACATAAGAGTTTACCAGAGAAAATCTGGAACCACTAAACTCTACTTGCTCAATCAGGACCATGTAATCATAACATTTAGCTCTTTGGAAGACAGAAGAAGCAAGATGAGGAATAATTTAAATCAGCCAACGTCCCTCTAAGTGACAGATGCACCATTCATTCTGGAAGTCAATAGTGTTGGTCAGTTTTTAAGTCTGTAACTCAGTTAAGTTTGATAAGCATGAAAATACTATGTTTTCTCCAGTTGTATGAAAAGGAGATAAGCTGAACTTTCTCAGGCATTTCTCACTCTTTCAAAGGCTCTCTAAGATATAATGAAAATTCTGGGAAACTAGTGACTATACTTTAAAAAAAAAAACATGACACATTGTTAGGCTCTTTGACAAAATCATTTCTGTGATTATTTGTCCTTTTGCTTGAGAATAAACAAATAATCAAGACATACTTTAGAGAGAACTGTTAGATACATTTAAGGCTTCCCAGGTGGCTCAGTGGTAAAGAACCCATTTGCTAGTGCAAGAGATGTAGGAGACGTGGGTTCTATCCCAGGGCTGGGAAGATTCCCTGGAGGAGGAAACAGCAACCCACTCTAGTATTCTTGCCTTGGAAATCCCATGAACAGAGGAGCCTGGTGAGCCACACTCCATGAGTTCACAAAGAATCGGACACAACTGAGCACGCACGCATGTTAGATACATTAACCTTGGAGATTTTCAGAGAAAATCAAGGGCAGATTCTTCCAGACCAGTTAGACTGACTTCATGAAGTGCTTAGCAGATGAGAAGTTTTTGGAAAAGTGCACTTGAAAGTCTGGCTGATAGATGGCTCTTTGTTGCCCTCTCCTTCCCTGGTAAACTTTCAACTATCTGCTCTCTTATTTCATCAGATTTAAATATTCTTTGGATGGAAACAGATAAAACATGGAAATGAACAGATGAAAGGCAGAACTCTCTGTTACCTGCAGCTCCAAAGGAGAGAAGGCTGCTCAGCTGGGCAATCTCAGGGGTTGCAACTGCGTAACAGTTAGCTGGAGCTATGGGGAGAAATTATTAGTGCAAGGGGGTGGGGTTATCTTGGATTCTGGGCTCCCCATGAACTGGCTAATCTGAATAGTTTCAGGTCCAGGACAGAGGAGCTGTTCCTGGTTGTTGTGTACCTGGCCCTGGTGATTAGGGCTGTCTTCTTATAGTAGCCCCAAGTGTGAGAGCCTAGAAGGAACGTGGTTGGAGACTTAATCAATTGTTCAAAAAAAGAGAACTGATGGGCCTCTAACTAGCCAAGACCTCAATAGCCAGGTCAAGACAATGTTTAAAAACCCAACTCTATTCCATCCATACCTACCATTGTGCTTGGACTTCACAGGATTTATGGTGTAGAGCAGATGAGTGAGAAGATGTGCTGCTATTGAAGAAACATCCTCCAGAAGAGGAGGATGATTTCTGAGATCAAATTCCCAGGTGTATGCAATAGTTGCACAAGGTGCCTAATAAGGAGAAAAAAAGGTATCATAATTACTTCTGGCTTGGAAATTCTGGATGAGCTTCTGCAGTCTTCATCATTGTTTGGAGACTAACAGAGCACCTGGACCTACTATTAGACAATATTAGCTACAAAGCCCTTGATGACAGGGAAGAGATTTACTACACAGCACAGTCCTAGGTAGTAGGGTCAGTGAAAGGACAGGAAGAGTTGAATGGGCCCAACATGGCATTGGTTATAAGAACAATCCTACAATTGGTTTGATAGTGTGTTTGAAATGCATCTTTACCCCAAAGGCCTCTTCTATTCTATGAGGTGAAGATATTACCTCTGTCTTGGAGCTTACTTCCCAAGCTTAAGGGGAGGCATTCAGTTCCCTTTTGTTAGGACTCAGGGATCCAGGAAATGGGTTTGTACCTGTGTTCTTTCCTTGTTAGTCCCAGAATGCATGATGGATATTTCTGTATTGATTCCCTAACCAGAAAGTCATGAAAAGGTATGATAGATGAAAAGTGAGTGCTTATTTCAAGCTTCATCTGTGGTAAATGATTCTATGGTGATAAATACCTCAGAATTAATTACTGTGGTCCTATCATCCTTGGTTAATTGCAAGCACATAGCTGAAATACTTTGGAGTGAGAGATGGCAGACCTAACCCAGATTATCTGTGTTTCAAAATAATTTGTTTATGGAGGAGAAAGTTGGTACAAGGATATGAAGTTTGGATGAGGACTCAGAAGACCGATTATTATTAGTCCTCAAAGTGAAAGTGAAAGTGAAAGTCACTCAGTTGTGTCCAACTCTTTGTGACCCCATGAACTATACAGTCCTTGAATTCTCCAGGCCAGAATACTGGAGTGGGTGGCCTTCCCCTTCTCCAGGGGATATTCCCAACCCAGGGATCAAACCCAGGTCTCCCACATTGCAGGTGGATTCCTTACCAACAGAGCTATCAGGGTATCACTGATACTGGGCCTTGAGCAGGGTTCTGGGACATAGTTACATTATCCATAGAATGGAAATGGTAAAATAATGAGGATTTAAAAACTTAAAAAAAAAATATGACGTTTTCTTTTATCTGGAAGCCTAAGGTACTAACCAGAAATAAGAGGGTTCGCTTCAATTTGGAATGGGATGAGACGCTAAGCTCCTAACTTTTTGCATTCTTTGGTGGTTCCTTATCTCTCTCTCTCTCTCTTTGGGTAGCAATATTAACAGATCTCTAGGAATGTGCAGTAAGGAAATCACTGACAATATCATCTGTGAAATTCCCACTCAGTAACTAGGAATCTATCAGTATACAGCTTTTGAATTCTAGGAAAATTTCTTCTGATGCACTGTATAGATTTTGCTGTTGTTCAGTTGCTAAGTCATGTCCAGCTCTTTGCAACCCCATGAACTGCAGCATGCCAGGCTCCACTGGGTTCTTCAGGCAAAAATACTGGCTACCATTTCCTTCTCCAGGGGATCTTCCTGGATCAGAGATCAAACCCACATCTCCCTCATTGGTAGGGGGATTCTTTACCACTTAGCCACCAGTGGAGCCCACAGATCCTCAGTTGTATAGATTTTACCTCTGTGAATAAGCAATTGGCATTAAAGAAGCTCAAAACAACTTATTTATAATATTTTACATGAAACTCATAAGCTCAAAACAATGTATTCAGACTATTTTACATAAAATTTAAAGAATATCAGTTCAGTTCAGTCAGTCAGTTGTGTTTGACTCTTTGCAATCCCATGGACTGCAGCATGCCAGGCTTCCCTGTCTATCACCAACTCCCAGAGCCTACTCAAACTTATGTCCATTTAGTTGGTGATGCCAACCAACCATCTCATCCTCTGTTGTCCCCTTCTCAGGGACCAGGTCAATTATCCATAATCTAATGATTAAAATGCAAAAGAAATAGGAAGGTTCACTTTCATAATTTTGCCGTTCTTAGACTTCCCTGGTGGCTCAGACGGTAAAGCATCTGCCTACCATGCGGGAGACCCGGGTTCAATTCCTGGTTGGGAAGATCTCCTGGAGAGGGAAATGGCAACCCAGTACTCTTGCCTGGAAAACCCCATGAACAGAAGAACCTGGTAGGCTACAGTCCAAAGGGTCACAAAGAGTCAGACATAACTGAGCAACATCGCTAACTTTGATGAACTTCAAAATGCAATTTTTTTTTTTTACTATATAGTTATTACCTTCTTGATTTTTAATTTAAAGAATCTAGAAGAATACGACATACTATGTGGGCATCACCTCATGTCTTTCTACATACACAAGTTTTAGAAAATCTGTCCATTTATCTAAGCAATTATTGGAAACAGCAGTTCATAAGAAGAAGATGGTATGATCTACCAGAAAGACACAGGACAGGGAGTCAGGGGACCTAAGTACTCATTCTGGCTCTATGTCCAACCATCTATGTAATCCTGGGCAACAGCAGTCAACAAATACTTGGTGAACAAATGGATTGACTCAGCCAATATTTGTTGCATGTCCACCATATTCCAGGCACTGCTGTATGTCCTAGGGTTAGAGCAGTGAACCAAAGAAACCCTGCCCCTGTGGAGCTGTGATTCCAATTGAGAAAAGGAGAGCAACAAAACAAATACATTTATAGGGTGGCAGATCTGATAAGCACTGTCGTGGGGAAAAATAAAGCAGAGAAAGAAGAAGCTGTAGATTGAATGTTTGGGTCCCCTCAAAATTTGTATGATGAAACTTAATCATCAGTGTGATGGTATGTGGCAGTGACAACTTTGGGAGGTGATTAGGTCATGAGAATGGAGCTTTCACGAGTGGGGTTAATGCCCTTCTAATAGAGGCCCCAGAGAGCTCCCTTGCCCCTTCTGTCATGTGAGCACAGAGAGAAGACAGCCATCTGTGAACCAGGAAGAGGGCTTTCACCAAATATCAAATCTGCTGGCTTTGATCTGGGACTTCCCAGTTCCAGAACTGATAAAGGAGGTTGCTACTGAGGGAAAGGAAAGGACTTTGTTTTCTCATACAGGGCTGGGTTTTAAAAATGCTTTGGGGAGTTGGAGCGGGGGAGTCTCTCTGTGAATGCTCACACATGTGTGTGTGTGTGTGTGCACGTGCACACGCACCTGCGTACATGGTGGGGTAAAAGCAGGGTGAGGTATGTGGTTAGGAAAATTGCCCTTCTGGCTCCACTTGCAAGTACCACAGTTTAAAAGGCATGACTATGTGCAGATCCTGGCTGTGAGTGGTAGTTAATAGCTGCATGAGGCCTCTATCACATACACATGGGACAGAAGGGGGATGTCTCTTCACATCTACTCTCTGTCAGCTCCCTTTGTGTACCACATATTTATTACCAATCCCTGAACAGGAAGAACAACAGGCAGCATTCATTGTATTTTCCCCTTTGGTTTCATGCTGTGTGTGGTCTTACTTCTTACCCCTACTTTTGGCACAGCTGATTTCTTAGGAACCACACTATTTGGAAAAAGAAATCCTTCTGACTGATTCATGACTTCTTCCAAGTAATAGAGCTGAAGGTAGGTGCTAGATAATTGCATATAAGTACTTTTTAAGAGATGTTACCATTTGGGATGAACATTCAAGACAAGAAAATCAGGTATTCCTCTTATTGTCCCTAAATGGTGGATTGCATCACACGGAACTCATCATGACATATGGAGGAGGGCATGGCAACCCACTCCTGTATTCTTGCCTGGAGAATTCCATGCACAGAGGGGCCTGGTGCGCTATGGTCCATAGGGTTGCAAAGAGTTAAACACGACTGAAGCAACAGCACACACACACATCATGACACACAGTGGTGGGTTTTTGGATTGATATTAGCCTCATTGATTTGTTCTCAATTACTCCTGTGAGTTGAAAAGCATACAGTTTTTTTTTTTTTTGGATGTATTAGGGTATATATATTTATTATTTTATTTCTTATGCCTTGATCTATTGACACTGATTCACAACAGATTGAAAACTTAAAGCTGAATTTCAAAAATAACTTTTCAAGCAATAGGCCTGGAAACAAGGTGACTTTTTGGTTTATATTTTCTGGGTAAAGGCAAACTTAAAATGTCTTTTTGGAAAGAGCACATGTTTGTTAAGATGTCTGGCTGGGTAAGGGGGACTTACAAAGAGGCAGAGGAAGGAGAACTAATCATAAACTTCCAAGAAAACTATAATTTCAATTCAAGCTGCTGTCCAATATTTATAGAAAGCAATTAAGTAATTTTCTTATGTAATAATCTCAACAAAGTCCTGTTGTCCCAACCATAGTTTATTATGTATAAGGAAGGTTTTCTGTAAAATTTATGTATTGAATATCATCTGTTTCAGCATTCTAAATTGTATTTTGTAGATATACAATTATGTGTGTCTAAATAACAGCTTTTTAGAAGTCAAGGAGAAAATAGTGACTTGAACCAAGATTAATCAAAAGTGTTGTTTCTAATATAAAAGAGATGGGAATACCAGACCACTTGACCTGCCTCCTGAGAAATCTGTGTGCAGGTCAAGAAGCAACAGTTAGCATTGGACATGGAACAACAGAGTGGTTCCAAATTAAGAAAGGAGTATGTCAAGGCTGTATATTGTCACCCTGTTTATTTAACTCATATGCAGAGTACCTCATGAGAAATGCTGGGCTGGATGAAGCACAAGCTGGAATCAAGATTGCTGGGAGAAATATCAATAACCTCAGATGCAGATGACACTACCCTTATGGCAGAAAGCAAGGAACTAAAGAGCCTCTTGATGAACGTGAAAGAGGAGAGTAAAAAAGTTGGCTTAAAGCTCAACATTCAGAAAACTGATTTTATTGATTTGATTTTTCTCCCTTTGTTTCTTGATGAGTCTGGCTAATGGTTTGTCAATTTTATTCATCTTCTCAAAGAACCAGCTTTTGGCTTTGTTGATTTTTGCTATCATCTCTTTTGTTTCTTTTGCATTTATTTCTGCCCTAATTTTTAAGATTTCTTTCCTTCTGTTAACCCTGGGGTTCTTCATTTCTTCCTTTTCTAGTTGCTTTAGGTGTGCTAACTGCTAAATTGCTTCAGTCGTGTCCAAGGTTATTTATTTGACTTTTTTCTTGTTTCTTGAGGTATGCCTGTATTGCTATGATCCTTGCTGTTAGCAGAGGAAGGTAAACTTCCAAACTCATTCTATGAGGCCATCATCACCCTAATACCAAAACCTGACAAAGATACCACAAAATACATGCATACCAAAATCCTTAACAAAATTCTAGCAAACAGAATCCAACAACATATTAAAAAAATCATACATCATGACCAAGTGGGCTTTATCCCAGGGATGCAAAGATTCTTCAATATTCTCAAATCAATCAATGTAATATACCACATTAACAAATTAAAAAATAAAAACCATATGATTATTTCAATAGATGCAGAGAAAGTCTTTGACAAAATTCGACATCCATTTATGATAAAAACCCTCTAGAAAGTAGGAATAGAATGAACATACCTCAACATAATAAAAGCTATATATGACAAACCCACAGCAAACTTTATCCTCAATGGTGAAAAATTGAAAGCATTTCCCCTAAAATCAGGAACAAGACAAGGGTGCCCACTCTCACCACTACTTTTCAACATAGTTTTGGAAGTTTTGTCCATAGCAATCAGAGCAGAAAAAGAAATAAAAGGAATCCACATTGGAAAAGAAGAAGTAAAACTCTCACTGTTTGCAGATGAAATAATCCTCTACATAGAAAATCTTAAAGACTCCACCAGAAAGTTACTAGAGCTAATCAATGAATATAGCAAAGTTGCAAGATATAAAATCAACACACAGAAATCACTTGCATTCCTATACAATAATAATGAGAAAATAGAAAGAGAAATCAAGGAAACAATTCAATTCACCATTGCAATGAAAATAACAAAATACTTAGGAATATATCTACCTAAAGGGAGTTGGTGATGGACAGGGAGGCCTGGTGTGCTGTGATTCATGGGGTCACAAAGAGTCAGACACGATTGAGCGACTGAACTGAATTGAACTGAAAGAAACAAAAGACCTATATATAGAAAACTATAGAACACTGGTGAAAGAAATCAAAGAGGACACTAATAGATGGAGAAATATACCATGTTCATGGATCAGAAGAATCAATATAGTGAAAATGAGGATGCTACTCAAAGCAATCTATAGATTCAATGCAATCCCTATAAAGCTACCAACGATATTTTTCACAGAGCTAGAACAAATAATTTCACAATTTGTACGGAAATGCAAAAAAACTGAAATAGCCAAAGCAATCTTGAGAAAGAAGAATGGAACTGGAGGAATCAACTTGCCTGACTTCAGGCTCTGCTACAAAGCCACAGTCATCAAGACAGTATGGTACTGGCACAAAGACAGAAATATAGATCAATGGAACAAAATAGAAAGCCCAGAGATAAATCCGTGCACCTATGGACATCTTATCTTTGACAAAGGAGGCAAGAATATACAATGGAGAAAAGACAATCTCTTTAACAAGTGGTGCTGGGAAAACTGGTCAACCACTTGTAAAAGAATGAAACTAAAACACTTTCTAAAACCATACACAAAAATAAACTCAAAATGGATTAAAGATCTAAATGTAAGACAAGAAACTATAAAATTCCTAGAGGAGAACATAGGCAAAACACTTTCTGACATAAATCACAGCAGGATCCTTTATGACCCACCTCCTAAAATATTGGAAATAAAAGCAAAAATAAACAAATGGGACCTAATTAAACTTAAAAGCTTCTGCACAACAAAGGAAACTATAAGCAAGGTGAAAAAACAGCCTTCAGAATGGGAGAAAATAATAGCAAATGAAGCAACTGACAAATAATTAATCTCAAAAATATACAAGCAATTCCTGCAGCTTAATTCCAGAAAAATATATGACCCAATAAAAAAATGGGCCAAAGAACTAAACAAACATTTCTCCAAAGAAGACCTACAGATGGCTAACAAACACATGAAAAGATGCTCAACATCACTCATTATCAGAGAAATGCAAATCAAAACCACAATGAGGTACTATTTCACGCCAGTCAGAATGACTGCTATCCAAAAGTCTAAAAACAATAAATGTTAGAAAGGGTGTGGAGAAAAGGGAATCCTCTGACACTGTTGGTGGGAATGCAGACTAGTACAGCCACTATGGAGAATAATGTGGAGATTCCTTAAAAAACTGGAAATAGAACTGCCATATGACCCAGCAATCCCACTGCTGGGCATATACACTGAGGAAACTAGAATTGAAAGACATGTGTACCCCAATGTTCATTGCAGCACTATTTATAATAGCCAGGACATGGAAGCAACCTAGATGTCCATCAGCAGATGAATGGATAAGAAGGCTGTGGTACATATACACAATGGAGTACTAGCCACTAAAAAGAATACATTCGAATCAGGTCTAATGAGGTAGATGAAACTGGAACCTATTATACAGAGTGAAGTAAGCCAGAAAGAAAAACACCAATACAGTGTAATAATGCATATATATGGAATTTAGAAAGATGGTAACGATAACCCTGTATGTGGGACAGCAAAAGAGAGACAGATGTACAGAACAGTCTTTTGGACTCTGTGGGAGAGGGCGAGGGTGGGATGATTTGGGAGAATGACATTGGAACATGTACATTATCATATGTGAAACGAATCACCAGTCCAGGGTCAATGCATGATACAGGGCGCTTGGGGCTGGTGCACTGGGATGACCCAGAGGGAGGGGATGGGGAGGGAGGTGGGAGAGGGGTTCAGGATGGGGAACACATATACACCCGTGGTGGATTCATGTCAATGTGTGGCAAAACCAATACGATATTGTAAAATAATTAGCCTGCAATTAAAATAAATAAATTTATATTAAAAAAATGAAAACTGAGATCATGGCATCTGGTCCCATTACTTCATGGCAAATAGATGGGGAAACAATGGAAACAGTGACAGATTTCATTTTCTTGGGCTCCAAAATCACTGCAGATGGTGACTGCAGCCATGAAATTAAAAGACCACTTGCTCCTTGGGAGAAAAGCTATGACCAACCTAGACAGCATATTTAAAAGCAGAGACATTACCAACAAAGGTCTGTCTAGTCAAAGCTATGGTATTTCCAGTAGTCATGTGTGGATGTTAGAGTTGGACTATAAAGAAAGCTGAGCACCAAAGAATTGATGCTTTTGAACTGTGGTGTTGGAGAAGACTCTTGAGAGTCCCTTGGACGGCAAGGAGATCCGACCAGTCCATCCTAAAGGAAATCCGTCCTGAATATTCACTGGAAGGATTGATGCTGAAGTGGAAACTCCAATACTTTTGTTGCAGGAAGGGGGACCCCTTCCAGGGCCCCCAAATGGGCTCTTGTCTAACACTCAGAAATGAATTGTCCGAGGAGACACATGTGCTGACAAAGCAAGAGATTTTATTGGGAAAGGGCACCCGGGTGGAAAGCAGTAGGGTAAGGGAACCCAGGAGAACTGCTCTGCCACGTGGCTCGCAGTCTCCGGTTTTATGGTGATGAGATCAGTTTCCGGGTGGTCTTTGGCCCATCATTCTAATTCAGAGTCTTTCCTGGTGGTGTACGCATGGCTCAGCCAAGATGGATGCTTATGAGAGGGATTCTGGGAAGTGGACCAACAAGTGTTGTCTCATTTTGCCCTTTCCTGAACTCTTCCGGTTGGTGGTAGCTTATTAATTTTGTATTCCTTACCAGGATCTCCTATCATAAAACAGCTCATGAGAACGGTTACTAAGGGGCCTGACCAGGGTGGGCAGTTTCAGTCAGTGTGCTTTCCCTAACACTTTGGCCGCCTGTTGGGAAAAAATGACTCTGATGCTGGGAAAGCTTGAGGGCAGGAGGAGAAGGGGATGACAGATGATGAGGTGGTTGGATGGCATCAGCAACTCAATGGACATGAGTTTGAGAAAGCTCTGGTAGTTGGTGTTGGACAGGGAAGCCTGGTGTGCTGCAGTCCATGGGGTCACAAAGAGTCAGACGTGACTGAGCAACTGAACTGAAGTGACAATTACATCACTATTTTTAAAAAAGTTTTTTTTTTTTCCCTTTCTCTCTTCCCCAGTTTATACCCAGTCTCTCCTTCTTGAAATCCAATCCCATCTCCTTATGCTTTCTCAGGACTCTCTTCTTTACACCATTTCCCAAATCCTCTTCTTCTGTGTCTTCAAACCTCTCCCTCTCCAGCAATTTAACCCCATCGTTATATAAACTCCGTCAAGATTCTTGTGTATTTTTTTTAAAAGACAAATGTTGTAGAAGTTCTTCAAGTGTAAGTGACGCCAAGTCAAATATTTATATGTTCTCCCTTTTCTCTCGGCGTGTCAGGTGAGTGCGTGTGTGCGTACACACACACACACTCACACACACACACCCTTCAGAAGCATTAGCGGCTGCCTTTCTCTTGTGGCTCCCCCTCTCAGTGAACAACATCACCCAAGTCAGACACCTGGGATGTGTCATTGACTCTTTGCCTATCTGATGCCCACTTTTCATTCATCACTAGGTGGGATCCTGTTGATTTATTTTCTAAATATCTCTTTAGTCCAGCTACATCATTCCAGAACTATTACCCTAGTCTAGGGTGCAATATCTGTTACCTCATCACATATGACCTTTTAATCCATTTCTAGAATTCCAGTTTTACCCTCATTCACTGTCTGTAGTAGGTCCATGATCATCTTTCTAAGTGCACATCCTAGATTAAAAGTACTTAGTGTCTCCCTGATCACTGATTTGAAACTCTTATCTTTGAAGGGCCTTTCTGAACTGTTTACTTGTCTATCACTATTCTCTTGCTCTGATGCCACATACACACAGAGTTCAGATACACACACATACATATGCACACACAGACCCACACCCATGTACATACATATGCATACACACACACACACAGACATTATCAGAGATCATGTCCTCTCTCATCTCTAGGCTGTATGTGTGCTGTCCTCTCTCAGGAGAAATCTTGTTTTGGACCTTGGTCTGGCTAACTCCCACTTTTAGACTTCAGCCTAAAAGTCACCTGCCCTAGGAAGCTTTCCCTAAATGCCACAGAATCCAGGCCCCTCTGCGCTTCATTTTTCCTGTAAGAGTTCTTACTGAGTTCCATGTATGTTGTTGACTTTTGAGAGGAATAAATGAACGGTGTTGCTTATCTCAGATTTATAACTTGGCTTTCTCCACAATCTGTTTAATATGTACTGAACAGTGAGGCCAAAGCTGACTATGGTGTCAATTTAAGTACTTGAAACAATAAAAATTTTCCTAGTCTTAAAGCACACTAGGATAATGCTAACTGATACTACTAATTGCTAATTAGGATAATAGATTAAGCTATGTTTCAACCTCTTGGAAAAAAACAATTTTTCTAGCACCACCTACAATGTAATAAAGTGGACTTCATGCTCAGCCATTGTTTTCCTTTTTTCCTGTTTCCTTTGATTTGCTAAAAAGTTTAAACTTTCAAGAATTAATCTAGTAAGTCATTCAAATTTGCCTGTTTATTATGTTAAATGTATTACAGTTTTAAAATCCCCTTTGGAATTTATCTGCTTAATCTTTAGTAAACATTACAAAATGCTTCTATATTGCCTATTTAGTAAAATAGCCTTGTTATACTTCTGCCAACCCCAAAGCGTTCAGACACTCCGCAAATAATAAACACTCTGATTAATACATGGCATTAAAAAATCTAGCCAGAATGCTTACAGAGCTTACAACTCAGGAAATGTATTCATATGCCTCTACCAATTTCCACTTTTAAAGCTTAACTTTTACATTTAATATACTAACATATGTGCCCTAGTTTATTGTAAGAAGGTTTATAATATTAGCTTCTTCCCGCCCCTCCCCCATCCTTTGTTCCTGTGAATTCTGTATCCTTAAGTAATATCTTTCTCTTTTCCTAGCCTTTCAGCCTTTTTTCTTTCATATTTCTGAAAACATAATTTACTGCTATTTCTCAATTTTTCAGTTAGGTGTTATCTACATTTTTCCTTTTTTTTTTTTTTTTTCCACTTCTTAAATTGTGAACTACAACACAACTACAGAAGCAGTCATAAGACATTTATACTTAAATAAATAATTATACAAATTTAGTAGTATATAAAGTACATCATATTTTATGTACATGTATATATAATAGTATCAACATATGCATATATAATATATGCAAACTTACATTACATATATAATACATGTATGTATAATATATGTGTGTGCCTGTTAAGTTACTTCAGTTGCATCTGACTCTTTCCAAGCCTATGGACTGTAGCCTGCCAGGCTCCTCTGTCCATAGGATTCTCCAGGCAAGAATCCTGGAGTGGGTTGCCATGCCCTCCTCCAAGGAAACTTCCCTAGCCAGAGATGGAACCCAAATCTCTTATGTCTCCTGCATTTGCAGGCTGGTTCTTCATCACTAGTGCCACCCGGGAAGCCGCATGTATAATATAGGTATATTTAAAGTACATGTTGGGCTTCCCTGGTGGCTCAGATGGTAAAGAATCTGGCTGCAATGCAGGAGACTCAGGTTCAATCCCTGGGTCAGGAAGATTCTGTGGGAAAGGAAATGCAACCCACTCCAGTGTTCTTGCCTGACAAATCCCATGGACAGAGGAGCTTGGCAGGCTACAGTCTATAGGGTAGCAGAGTCAGACATGACTGAAGTGACTTAGTACAGACACGAAGTATATATTTATATATAATATAGTTGTTACTGTTTTTGTTTAGTCGTTAAGTCTTGTCTGACTCTTTGCAACCCCATGGACTGCAGCCTGCCAGGCTCCTCTGTCCATTTGGATTTCCCAGGCACGAATACTGGAGTGAGTTGCCATTTCCTTCTCCAGGGGATCTTTCCAACCCAGAGATCAAACGTACTTCTCCTGGAATTGACAGGCAAGTTCTTTACTGCCAGCTACCAGGGAAGCCCCTATATAATATAGTTAGGTATTACCATATATAGCCATATTATATACATCATATATTATGTATTAATATGCATGTTAGCATACAGAATACTACAAATTAATAACATAACAAATAATAAGCATCTCTCCAAAGCCAGTAGAGCCTCATGTATCTCTTCTAAATCACAGTGATCTCCTATCTCCCATGAATAACCATCATCCTTCCTGTATAATTATTTTCTTGCTTACCTTTATTTATTTATTGTCATCTATGTTTGCAATACTGTAAAATATAGCTTGGTTTTGCAAGGTTTTGAACTTCATGTTAATGAAATCAGACTGATGGAACTCAGTGGTTCTCAGCAGGAGGCAGTTTGGCCCCCACGAGGCACTGGACAATGTCTGGAGACATTTTGTTTGTAACAACTGAGTGGGTGGATGCTACAGGCTTCTACCAAGCTGAGGCTAGGAATGCTGCTAAACATCTTAAAATGCACAAGAAAGACTCTTTAAAAAAGAATTATTGGGTCAAAAATGTAAATAGTGCTGAGGCTGAGAAAACCATAGTAGAGTATATCACTCTATGGCTATGGACCACAAAATCTAGGCATAGAAGGTATCATGGATAGAGTTAGAGTTTTTCTGTTTTTGACTGAAACAAACAATACTTCTCTGAACATTCTGGTATCCGTATCCTGATTACATAAGCAGTATTTCGAGAAGTAGAAATTTTGGTCATAGGATAAGCATATTTTCAACTTTTTTAGGTAGTCAGCAATTGTTTTCCCTGGCATGCTGTTAGTCCATGGGGTCACAAAGAGTTAGACATGACTTAGTGGCTGAACGACAACAACAACTGTTGTTTTCCCAAGTCAATGTTAGGTTTTTATTATACAAAATTTAGATTTACCTCTGTTGCACCATAACCATTACACACGTTTCTTCTCCTTTTTTTTCTTTCAATTTATTTATATAACAATTTCATTTGTGTCACAGGATTATTTAAAACAATCTTCAGTGTTCACATTGACAACAACATATCCAAGTCATGTAGGTATGATCATTTATTTTTTCTCTACCAGAAAAAATTTTGGAGATGAATGATTACCTAATTACTTTTTGTTTGCTTACATTCTATGCAACTGTTATCCATTTATCCTCAGGTGCTTTAATAGACTTGCAAACTCCTATGCTGCTAAGTCACTTCAGTCGTGTCCGACTCTGTGCGACCCCATAGACGGCAGCCCACCAGGCTCCTCTGTCCCTGGGATTCTCCAGGCAAGAACAATGGAGTGCGTTGCCATTTCCTCCTCCTATAAATATGGTCAAATATGACAGACAATCTCTCTCTTCTGTTTTTTTTGTTGTTGTTGAGCTCCTCCCCTTGCTCTTCAGCTCTGAACTAAACTGATTGCACCGTAGACAGGTTAAACAGTACTTCCTCCCCCTCAGTTATCTTGGGAATAGTTTCTGAGCCTTTCCTGTGTGGGAGTCACCTGTTTCCTGGATTCCTTAATTTCCTTCCTCAGTTTAGCTTAAGCACGCTTTGGTAGAAGAGCATTACATTCTACTTTCCCTCAAGTTCATCTCTGAAATCCTTTCATTGTATTTTATTTTATTTCTCCTACCAATTTTCATTTTCCAGGAGCATGTTTTCCATCTTTGAACGTTCCTTTTGTTTATACAACATCCAGTATTTGCTGCTCATTATTTATTGCTCTGGGAAAATCAGTTATGATTTTGCTGCGTTTTTTTTTCACGTTTGTTTCCCCAGTCCCTTCACTTTTTTTTTTTTTTTCCTGTTTGTTTTGGGTTCTTTCACTTCAGATGTTTTTCTAAAATGCCTACTGATCTTTGCTTGATTATTCATATTTCAAAATGTGGCACTAAGGTAATTCTAGGTATGTGGTGGGGTAGAAACCCCACTGCAATGAGAACCTTCCCCACCCTCAATAGAGATATCTGTAGACATTATTTGTCTTGAGTTGAGCTGGTTATTTCCTCAGAACAGAATTGTCAGTCTCCTGCCGGGACATACAAGACTGCCAGTCACTCTTCTGGTGTGTCTGGTCGGGGATGAGGGCTGAAGCTCCCACTGTCTACAAGGCAGTCTTTGCTTCATCCTTTTGATTCCAGTAAGGGATCTCTTTCGCCTCCCACTTTCTCCTGTCCTCCATGTGAACACAGAGTTGACCTCCACGGACCATGATCTCCGCAGATAACCTGGGGCAACCTCTCCAGAAGTTCAGCCACATGTCTTCAGCGGACTAGGGGCACTCACTGGTTTGTACAGGCTAGAGATGGATGCTCCAGTCTGCTCTCTTAGACTTTTAATCAGTCCTTTTGTTTCTTGCTCCACTTCAGTCCCTTGTCTTCAAAGGGAAAGAAGACACCTGCCCCTCCAACACCTGAGTCTTCTGGGCTGTGAAACACGTCAACCTGCCTCTGCGGCAGTCACTGCATAGAGAACGCCCAAATTTGATTGAGTTGTTTCTCATCTTTCTGGTTTTCATCTTACTCACTTCTGTTACTATTTCTAATCAGCTGCTATCTTCTCTTTCATCTCTGTCTTTGTGGGTTTATACCTTAAAAAATTCTTTTTCTGTCATTTTAGTGGAGTTTTGGAAGGAGTATGAGGAAAAAAGCATATATTTTTAATACACTAATGTTAATCAAGAGCCTAATCTTCCTCTATTGCTAAGGTGGCATGATATATGACATATGTATGAAATACATATTAATGAGTGAATAGGAGATGAGAAAATGGAGATATATTGCCGTCGTCGTCATCATCATCATTATCTCTCTCTCTCACACACACACACACACAGAAACTGCTCCTGATGACGTCTCTGATGTTTTTCAAATTTCCAATTTCAAAGATCACTTTGAACATTCTCATTTTACTCTGATTGACAGCTTATTCCTTTGTTTCTGCACCACCTTCCCATGACTTTAGTGACACCAGCCTTCATTGTTCCTTGGAGTCTCTTCTGAATTTTTCTTCTCTGTTCACCCCTCTTGCATTTGTGACCCCTGTTATTTTTTTCTTTTTTCTACTTTTTCTGATTCTCCTTGAATCTTTCCCCCTTTAATGAGCATCTCTAAACTGTGGTGGCTCAGATGGTAAAGAGTCTACCTGCAATACAGGAGACTTGGGTTTGATCCCTAGGTTGGGAAGATCCCCTGGAGGAGGGCATGGCAATACACTCCAGTATTCTTGCCTGAAAAATCCCCATGGACAGAGAAGCCTGGTGGGCTACATTCCACGGGGCCATAAGAAGTCAGACTATGATTGAAGTGATAAACGTATCTTTGTCCTGAACCTCGACATAGCTTCTAAATTTCTCTGTGGATGTTCCATTCCACCTTAAACTCATTCCATCCCAAACAGACTTCATTTCATTCCCAGAATTCACTTTTGTCCTCCAATTTAATTGCTGCCTCTCTTTTCCTTTAATGTTGTTTACCTAAGTTGTGCCGGTGTGCTAAGTTGCTTCAGTCGTGTCTGATTCTTTGCAACCCCATGGACTGTAGCTGCCAGGCTCCTCTGTCCATGAGGATTCTTCAGGCAAGAAAACTGGAGTGAGTTGCCATGCTCTCCTCCAGGGGATCTTCCCAACCCAGGAATTGAACCCTATTCTCTTATGTCTCTGGCATTAGCAGGCAAGTTCTTTACCACTAGCGTCACGTGGGAAGCCCTTATCTAAGTTTGCTGCTGCTGTTGCTGCTAAGTCGCTTCAGTTGTATCTGACTGTGGGCAACCCCATAGATGGCAGCCTACCAGGCTCCCCTGTCCCTGGGATTCTCCAGGCAAGAACACTGGAGTGGGTTGCCATTTCCTCCTCCAGTGCATGAAAGTGAAAAGTGAAAGTGAAGTCGCTCAGTCCAGCCCGACTCTTAGCGACCCCATGGACTGCAGCCTACCAGGCTCCTCCGTCCATGGGGTTTTCCAGGCAAGAGTACTGGAATGGGGTGCCATCGTCTTCTCCGTTATCTAAGTCAGGGACTGGCAAATATTTTCTGGTAAAGGCCAAGTAGTAAATACTTCAGGCTTTGCAGTCAATGAAGTTTCTGTCACAATTGTGCTATTATAGTGAAAGGCAGTTATAGTCAATATGTAAACAAATGGATGTGGCTGTCTTCCCAGACCTTATTTAAAAAAAAGAAAGAAAGAAAGAAAGAAAACAGGTTAGCAGACTGGCTTGGCCCTTGGGCCACAGTTTGCTAATTAAGGTTAAAGGCCCACCAGCCAAAAACCTCTTAAAAACTTTACCTGCCACATCTTTCTGCTCTAGTAGGTTATGATGACCCTGTCTTTCCAGGTCTGTTCTCCATCCTCTCCACACACATTCTTCCCTCAGACCCTCATGTCTCTATTCTGTCTCCTTGCTTTCTGTCTTTTAGTCAGGCTCCACGCTGCTTCCAAACCAGTGTCTTATAGGAACAGAATTTACCCTGTTGCTTCTTATTTAAAATACTCGGTGTTCTGCAGACATCTACATTGCAGGGCTTCCTCAATGCTACATGCATAAGACCTACTTGAAATCTTCATTAAATTAAAGACTTCTGGGCCCCACCCCAGAGATTCTAAAGATATGAGTTGAAGGCCAGGAATCTGCATTTTAAACAAACCTCCAGATGGATTGGCACATGTGGTCCTCAAACATTTGAAAAACAGTAGCCTTAGAAAAAGGGCTTCCCTGGTGGTTCAGATAGTAAAGAGTCTGCCTGCAATGCAGGAGACCTGGGTTTGATCCCTGGGTCAGGAAGATCCCCTGGAGAAGGGCATGGCAACCCACTCCAGTACTCTTGCCTGGAGAATCCTATGGACAGAGGAGCCTGGCGGGCTACAGTCCACAGGGTCGCAAAGAGTCAGACATGATTGAGTGACTAACACTTTCACTTTCAGCCTTGGGAAAGGGCAAACCCCTCTGAATGGAGCACAAGTCCTCATGACCTGTAATCTCTCCAGCCCCACCTCTCACAACTCCTCCTTCAACATACTATGGGTCAGCCCTTTTCTTGAACTGGCCATACTGGTTCATCCTCTTTTTCCCCATTAGATAGTCACTTTGCCAGTAATGCCATTATCTCCTGGTCTGTTGGGTAAACTTCCTTTAAGGTTCAATTCAAGTTCCAACAGCTCTGATGAGTTTCCTTGAACTGTCTATTCTTACTGTGTATGTATCCATATTCTAGAACCTATAACATATTAGCTCCTTGAATTTATTTGTCTACTTCTCCCATTAGAGTGTGAATTCCTGAAGGACAGTGACTATGTCTTCTGCTTTTGAATATACCTATGTTTTAGAGGGTACAATAAAATTACATATTAAGATTGATGCTTTCAAACTGTCGTGCTGGAGAAGACTCTTGAGAGCCCCTTGGACAGTAAGGCAATTAAATCAGTCAATCCTTAAGGAAATCAACTCTAAATATTGACTAGAAGGACTGATGCTGAACCTGAAGCTCAGGTTAATGCTATGGCCACCTGATGCAAAGAGCCAGCTCATTGGAAAAGATCTTGATTCTGGGAAAGATTGAGGGCAAGAGGAGAAGGGACAACAGAGGATGAGATGGTTGGATGGCATCACTGACTCAACGGACATGAGTTTGAGCAAACTCCGAGAGACAGTGAAGAGCAGGGAAGCCTGGCACACTGCAGTTCATGAGGTCGCAAAGAGTTTGATACCACTTAGTGACAGAATAACAACAATGTTATAAATGTGTTGATTTGATATAAGAGTTAGACTAAGAGTGTTCATATCTATATTTTATAGATAATTCAACTGGAACTCAGAGATGTTAACTGACTTGAGATCAACCAAAGTGTCAAAACAATCAAGGGTATCACTTTTTTTTTTTACATTTGGAGTTTTTTCCATTACACATGCTGCCTTCCTACCATGATGGAGTTATTCCCTGGGCTGGTGAGCCTTACATTCTGGAAGTGTTCAGTGGGATTTTCTGATTTGGGTATACACATTCGGTTCGTTGATTATTTAATGTTGTCACTTCTGTGGCTGACTAATGACTGAAAGTGAGTCAGTCCAGCCAGATACATTATTCTTCATGAGTTTGGCCTCTGCACTGTTTGGATTTCTGGACATTTCCATCTTAGTGCTGCCACATCTTTTGGTTTTCTTCCAAGAACCTAAATTATATTTGTTTTGCTTACATTTACTATCATGAATCATGTGGGCATTATTATTATTGTGACTCCATAACTAATATAGTTCAAGAGAAGGAAGGCTTTTTGTTGAATCCTTAGAGAGGATTCTGCCTAGGTTTTGCTTTCTTGTACTTCTCACATAGCTCCTGAATTCAGAACTTCTATATCTCAAAGTACATGGGGGCTTCCTAGATGGTGCCAGTGGCAAAGAACCCACCTGCCAATGCAGGAGACATAAAAGATGGATATGGTTTCTATCCCTGGGTTGGGAAGACCCCTTGGAGGAGGGCATGGCAACTCATTCCAGTATCTTTGCCTGGAGAATCTCATGGACAGAGGAGTCTAGCAGGCTGCAGTCCATTGAGTTGCAAAGAGTCGAATGCGACTGAAGTGACTTAGCACACAAGCATATCTCAAAATGCCCAGCTCAGATTAGGTAACTTGCCATTCAGAAAAGGTGAGGAATAACTCATACAAACCTCTGGAACACTAGGGTGAGTTTAAGATAATTATTTGGTAAAAGAATAAATGCAAATTCTTGATTATTTTTATCAGGGGAAGAAAGAGATTGTGTACTAAGAGATACAGGCATGTGAACCGTGACAGCTGCAAAACACAGTTATTTAGTGGTCACTTCATTTTGTCTTGTACTATTTTTGCTGTCATTTCTATCTCCTATCCAGTAAGAGCCGACCTCTTTATTTTCTTAATTTCATCCTATCTTTCACTTAGTAAATACTCAAAAGGAGCTTGTGAAATGAAATGAGTGATTCCAAAATCTCATTTCAGCCTTTCACCTTTCATCTATGATACAGTAATAATTAGACAATGAAATGCTCCCCAGGCAAGAAACCAGAGGTGGAAAGACATAAGGTGCCATTGGCAACTATCAATCAGATAACCTCGGAAAACTGAATGTATATATGTATCTGGTTATTCACAACAATAAACCATAAACCATTAACAGAAACTTTGGCATTTTAATTTATGAACTTTCATATTTTCTTGATGGTTGTGTGTTTAACATAAGTAAAGTCCATTTGTGACATTTATATTTCCTTTAAATTTTAATACTAAATTAGTGTTTAATAAATTATTGTTTGCACATTGAAAAAAATAAGCTGGTCTTTTTCAAAAACAATTTAAATTTTTATTGATTTTGTTTACATCATAAAGAATTAGCAACTATAGTAGTTGCCACTTTAAGTGACCTCAGAAAAAACAAAATATATAATTATTTTACATGGTTATATTACAATTTTATAAAGTTAGTTACAGCATACTCGTGCTTTGTTATAAACTGTATTCCTTTGGCCATATGTTATAAGCTATCAATACTAATGCACACCCATATTAGCAAATATAAAAGAGAAAATCTAAAAGTGTCGTAAATCTTTTAAGCTTTCCAACCATGTTAACACTACTTTTGTCCATTGTTATATTATACAGTCCTTAATACTAGAAAATATGTTTGAAAATTAAACGGTAGCCCCTTTCCCTGTATTGATTTTATTTATGCTGAGAAATCATGTTTGTTTCCTACCAACCTTTGTCAGTCTGTTTAAATTTTGAATCAACCATTTTTAGAAAAGCTACGGAACATGAGTTCATTATAAATAATGCATGCATATACTTTCTGTGTGCAGTTTAAAATTTGGCAAGATGTTGACAGCCCATGATTCTGACACAGAGAAAAGGCATTATAATGTAAATGAGGAAGAAATGAAATGGTCACAAAATGAGCTCAAATTTAAATAGGAATTAAAAAATCCATTAACAAACTGAAAACAGTAGTGACCCAAAGTTAATTTAAGATCCGAAGTTTAAAATGTCTTTTGTGATAACAAAGATCTGAAAATGATTAGGAAGACATTAATAAACAAGACTGTGATGTGTAAATAAATTCTATGTGGCACATGAATCCATGACTTGTCTTTCCTTTCTGGCATTGTTGGGTTTTTGGTATCATCACATTAGGTGCTGGAAAGCAGCATCGCTCATTTATTCCCAACATGTGGCTCTGGGTTACCAAAAAAAAAAAAAAAAAATTCAGAAACTCTGTTATATTTTAAGACAGAGTTAAAGCTCTTGGGCCCAATTTGTTCCTGAAGCCACTCTGAGAACATTGCACTGTGTTTTGCTGGAACAGAATCAGGACCTTTTGCATTGATGTAAAGGGCAATGACGAACATCAGGCTAAGAATGGGAATCTGTCCCCATGGGTCTCTTCCCGCCCCATCTCATTTCCTCTGTCTTCCGTTTTTCTCTCGTACATACTTTCACACACATCTCATCTGAGTTAACCTAAGGCACTTTGCTGGGGAGATGAAAGAATTCGGCAAGAATGCACAAAGTTAAAAGGTTCTTAACAGTCTCATATAGCAGTTTTGCTGTGACAGGAAAGCACCGCATCCAGAACTCTTTTCTATTAGTTATTTACAAAAATAATATAAAAGTTAGTAATGTTTTAAAGGTGTCTCTTGCACTGACTGTAATAGCTATGATCTTAGAGACAGTGTTTTAACTATCATATGGTACATATGCCAGATTCCACCTTAATTGCAGAGAAGATGCTGCTGTTTTCTTTGCCATATGGTCAACGCTCCAGGCAACTCACATTCTGTCCATGATGGGGTTACTGGCATCTCTCCATTGTAAAGGTATGAACACTGGGGCCTGCCCTCTGTTTAATCATCTACACATCGTGTATTATAGCTAAGTATTTACAGATGACAAAACTAAACGTACAGAATTTAAACTACAGTGGTAAAAGAAGAATGCTTTAATAATCCTCAAAAAAATTGTAGGTAGTCCTTTCTTTGCCAAGTACACGAATAGGCGATTTCAAAGCAGTATTTTGGCATGGCATTCCGAAACTTCTCTCTCTGTCCCTTTGTGACATTTGATCTTATCTGAATGTAAAGTTGCATGATTTTCAAAAACCTCAGTCTCTGATTCTCCCTCCTGATCATTTAAATATGTCTCTAATGTCAAAAGTACACCAGCCGAACTATTTTCATGTGTTGTTTCCAAATATAGTCCCACCAAAGGTGTGAAACTTTAAAAGATTTAAAAATTTTTAAATTGAGTAATTTAAATTTCATCTAAAAATTCTGTTTTGCAGTGACACTTTTTTCCTTTACATCAGATGCATCTTAATTTACAAAAATAAACATCTTTCACAGGAATTCTGAGTGAACTCAAGTTAAATGTAAGTGGTGTATGAATAGACCAGAAGTTCTGAAGAGCTATAACAGTGAAGTGCTAACTGTAAAGAATTAAGTGCTTTCACAACGAGGCTTTCTTAATTCTCACTGCTTGTCTTCTCATGCTGGAAACAGCTCGTCAAATGTCATGTGGAACTCTTGAGCGTGAAGAAAATAATCACTCTTAGATTTGTACATTGTTTTGTGCAAACACACACGTTGTTTTGTTTCACTTTGGCAGACACCTCTTTGTTTGAATGATTTCTGTCCAAAATAAAGAAAATGAATATTCCTTCTTTCAAGATGAGCTGTATTTATTACTGGAACGGAAGTTGTCATATCCGTGATCGTTAGCTTTGAACTTTAAGCATGACTGCTTTTCCTCCAAGGACTGCTTTTCTTCAAATGATTGGCACCAGCAGCATAAACATGACTGCCCAAAACAAAGTAACTTTGTTATAAGTTTACATCAAGTTACACTATCACAACCCTCCCGGCTCACCAGAATTCTGGCTTTCTCTGCATGAACAGCAATTCTTGGGCCACTTTCTTGCCATGCCCTCTTATTTTCCCCTTAAAAACATATAACTACAGAAGTAGTATTTGATAATTTTTTAAACTAGAAGCTACACCGAAGAAAAATGTATATAATTACATTTCTTCATCTTTTAATTAAAATGAAATAGAAAGACACTCAATTCTTGGATACTTACTCTTGATTACTTGAGAAATAGTCTTAATATTTGATAAATATATAACTCAAACCTTTTTTTCCTATGCAAGTGGAAATATTACCATACCCATACATACATAATAATCTGTAACTTTGTGGGCATCAAAATAATTGTAGCTTGTTTCACCCGTATATTTAAGGACACAACTAGAATTGTCAGCAAAGAGATGCTACAGAACCATGTTGACATCTTCCCCTCTGAGAATATGGTGCCCTAGGACTTCACCCCTAATCCTATAGAAATGGAATGGTGGTTGACAGTGGGGGAACTGAAAACAGCTCCTTTGTCCCTTTCCTGTTTGCCTATTTCTGTTTACTTCTAACCTTAAAAGAACCTAATTATAGGCTTCTCTGGTGGCTCAGAGGATAAAGAATCTGACTGCAATGCAGAAGACTGAGGTTCAATCCCTGGTTTGGGAAAGTCCCCTGGAGAATGGAATGGCAATCCACTCTAGTATTCTTGCTTGGAGAATTCCATGGGCAGAGGAGCCTGGTGGGCTATAGACCATGGGGTCACCAAGAATTGGACATGAGCAACTAACACACCCCTGGGGATTTGATCACTAAGCAATTGAAACTAACTCCTGACTTAATGCTCAACTGAGTGCACAAGATGCCTTGTCTAACCTGTTGATGCTTCTCCTAGATAAAACGAAGCAGGACTAGGTCTGCACCCACAGCAGTCCCCGCAAGGAATCCTGGGAGCAGATCACTTGGCAAGATAACATCTGAAGAGAGAGCCAGACAGTCTGCCTTCCATGGAGAGGCAGAGCCCAACCTTCTGCCTGGATGATTCACTGAGATTCTTCTCCCTCCATTTTTCCCTTTAAAAATTGTCGTGACTGAACAGAATCTTTGGAGTCGGTCTCTGGACCTGAGTCCACCATCTCCCTAGATTGCTGGCTTTTCTGATGAAAGCATTTTTCTCCATTTTTTCTCCTTTATTAACACTTGCCTCTGGAATTATTGGTGTATGAGTGGCAAGCAGCCAACCTGGGTTTGGTTACACTAGGAACAAGTGGATATAAGGGAAGGAATGTTTTATTCCATACTAGGTAACTGAAGGAGTGAATGAATGGATGGATGTTACACACAAATGGAAGCAGCCAAATGAGGAATAATTTCATCTATTCTATATCAAGGAAGACTGCTATCGAATGAAGGCAAAAAAGTGAAGGTAGAACTTGAATTAAGCTGCTTTGTTTGACTTGTAATTCTCACCTGTGTATGAAAAGGAGACTAACTTAGTTATAATTAGCAGTGTGTTACCTAGTCCAAAATCTTCCAAAAAGGGAAATAGTGCATTTAATTCACGTGTAGCTCTTATTTTATCATGTGATAGCATTCAGATATCAATGCATGTAATTTTTTATTCATTTTCTGAGTAATTCTATGAGTAAGACTGATTGGTTGAGGCAGTAGTGAATGGTTGACTGGGATTTGTAGGGAGAAATCAATTATAGTGATTTATGAGCAAAATTTATATTTAAAGAATCATCCATCATGTAATACAAGGGAAAACTATAAAACAATTGACTAGATCTCTCTGGTTAGAAATATTAATAGTTTGTAAGGGTTATATTTGATACCAGATTAAAAGGGTTTTTGATTTTTGAATACTCTCTTACCTTAAAGCAGTTTTTGAATCTTTTGCTCACCAAATACAGAGCTATTGGGTTAATACAGGAATTCAGGGAGGCCATGTTGATGCCAATGTAGTCCAATACCAACAAAAAGCTGCAAAAATAATACAAAGATTTATTTATGTGCTATGAGCACAAATCCTTTACAGACATTTGTACTTTATAAATTAAAAAACTACCCATTTATAATTATTTTTACTTTATCACTAGTCTTTGCTGATTTTGATCTCTCTCTGTCTCTCTTTCACTTTGCCTCTGTCTCTCTCTTTCTCTTTGCTTCTGTCTCTCACTTTCTCTTATTCTCTGTCCCTGTCATATCCTTAATCCTTATTCCCACTCCCATGCTCAATTCTCTGCCTTAAAATAAAATATATTTTGTAAGTGCTCAGGCTGTCTAAAAAACAAAGGATTTACAAAGTGCATTGGAGAACCAGATCTGATATTTTCAATCATGTCATTCACTCACTTGGACAGCCCTGGCTCTCCATTCTCAGTGCTCTCCAAAGCTCCCCTTACTTCTCCGTTGGAAATAGAAGTAAAAGTTAAAAGAAAAGCTGGGGAGGGGGGGCCATCTTAAATTGCTCCCTTAGGATTAGAAAAATGGTACTTTCTCTTCCTGCCAATGAAAGGAATCAATGGAAAAACTTCTGAATGGCATTTATTTACACAACTATTTCTATTTTACCTTACTTACCTCAAAAATTCACATCTACGGGGATCATGCTGATCATAAAGAGTGAGTTTCAAAATCCTGCTAAGATGAAGAGGAAGCCAACACAGAGCAAAGACAAGGACCAGGCAAAATACTGTTTTGGCCACTTCCCGTCTCTGAAATAAAACCACAATCAGACTCTGTAACGGATGGCTCATTATAATCACAGCATTCTCTCTTTCCAAACAAAATGTTTAATAATGTTTACAAAAAGTGAGTGGCATTTGTAAAAATTCAGGATACAGAGTTTTAAGCTGAATAGTTACTTTGAATTAGAACCTAAATGACTAGAGATTCATCTTTTTCTTTAAACTTTTCATTTTGCATTGGAGTATAGCCAATAAACAATGCTGTGATAGTTTCAGGTGAACAGCAAAGGGACTCAGCCATACATATACATGTATCCCTTTTCCCTCAAACTCCCCTCCCATCCAGGCTGCCACACAACATTTAGGAGAATTCTATGTGCTAATATAGTAGGTCCTTGTTGGTTATTCATTTTAAATATAGCTGTGTGTACATGTCCATTTCAAACCTCCTAACTAGCCGGCCTTTCCTCTCATCCTAGAGATTCATCTTTAAAAAGTAATGGCTTATATGTGGAATCTAGAAAAATGGTACAGATGAACCTACTTGCAGGGCAGGAATAGAGACACAGACACAGAGAAAGGGTGTTTGGACACCAAGCAGGGGAGAGGAGGGTAGGGTGAACTGGGAGATCAGATTTGACGTAAATACACTACCATGTGTAAATGGACAGTGGGGACCTGCAGTGTGACACAGAGAGCTCAGCTCAGTGCTCTGTGATGACCTAGCTGAGTGGGATGGGCGGTGGTGAGAGGGAGGTCAAGAGGGGGGGATCTATGTACACATACAGCTGATTCACTTCACTGCACAGCAGAAACTAACACAGCACTGCAAAGCAATTATACTCCAATAAAAAGCGGTTTCTCTAAAAAAGTGATGGCTCTTTTTACATTCCTTTAGATTATGTAGGATACCTCCAGGTAGATAGCATAAAACATATTAAAAATATCAGACTAAGAAAAAGCAATTATGCTCTAGTAGATGATACTTTCAGTTTCTTGTCACTATAATAATTTTCATATTCATAATTGGAATTGTAATCATGAGTCAGCAAATATTTCTATTTCCTTACCTGTTTTAAGTGATCATTTAAAGCAATTTGCATACCACTCTTCTTTCTCAACATTTCACAAGTCATCAGGGTATAAAACAATGCAGTGATGGCCAATGGCAGGCAGAAATAGAAACTAAATAGCCACCAGTCTTTAGCTGTCTTGTAAAACTAAGGGGAAGAAAGGATGCTATAGTTAATATTCCTCTGTAAGAAACTCTTACATATCAAATATTAAAAAATGCTCATCAAGGAATAATCTTCTAAAGTAGATCCATTTTATAAATACTATGTAGAATCTTTCAGTAGAATCTTTACTCTACTATGCAGAATTTTTTGTCTGCTGAACAAAAAATTACATTAAGTGAAACAAAGTTTTCCTAAAAGGTGTTTCAATTCTCTAAGGCAGTGTGCTATAATTATATATAAAAATGTAAGCAATTGGGCAAATTTTTAAATACTTGATAACTCAAATATTTTTGTCTTCACATAAGTGAAAGGAATTCCTTACCACATCTGGATGTGTAAAGATATTCTAGTGTTTTGGGGAACTTCTCACTTTTTAACAAGTTTGTTTCTGGGGAAAGCAGGTAGGAAGAGGTTTATAGTAAACATTTAGCTCAGGGATGTATACATCTAAACTAGCAACTAAAAATCAAAATTGCTTATAAAATGACTCCTCTCTTACTTGTTCTTTTTTCCTTTTCCTTTTAAAGATTGTTGTTCCAGATATGTCTCTGCTGGAACAGAAGCTATGGAATCTATGCAGTACTTTGGGCTTCCCAGGTAGTGCTTATGGTAAGGAACCCGCCTGCCAATGCAAGAGACATAAGTGATGTGGGTTCGATCCCTGGGTCGGAACAATCCCCTGGAGGAGAGCACAGCAACCCACTCCAGTATTCTTGCCTGGATAATTCCATGGACAGAGGTGCCTGGTGGAGTAAGATCCATGGGGTCGCAAAGATTGGGACATGACTGCGACTTAGCACACACCCATGCAATACTTTTTCCATTGTAACTAATAAGAAACAAGGAAACAGCATTTTCATTTTCAGTTTCCCATTAAAGCCCCTCTTTAGTCTTTTGTTTGCCATGATCTATACACATATACATAAAGTCTTATATAAACTTATGTGTAAAGTAGAAAATAATTATTTGTGACATTTGGACCCACTCCTTTTGCATTAACTCCTCTTTACCCTTTCTGTTGGGAAGAGCCTTTTTCACTTACGGTCTATTTTCTGATGACCAGCATTGCTATTTTTCCCCATTTCCTAATTAAACACTCTCAAATAAATTGACAAGATGGAGTTCTTTGCAATGGTAGTTTTCCTTTTAGAGACAGGACAGGCTTGTCATTCATACCAAGATTCATGGAGTCATGTAGATTTCTACCAGTCTATCCATATCAGGGTGAGTTCCACTTGATCATCCCTTTAACCACACACTGCCTCCAATGACTGCTGTGTTGCTTACTGCAAACTATGTTGTAGCTGCCAGTTCTTATGTGAATTTGAGTAGGAAAGCTATAAATTCCAATCGACTCTCTTATGTCAACTTGGCTTATCTGTATTCCTGAGAACCAGGGGATTCTTGGAGAAGTAATGACCTAGCTTCTTGCAGCATGGGTCATTAGTCCTGCTGTTAACCCTGAGGTCCTGGGACCTACACTTCTAATTTATGCCAAGGACAGTCATAAATCAATAATTTCCCAAGAAGAGGAGATTGGGGGAAAATAGCTAAACATTTATAAGGCAAGAGCAGAAAAGGGAAAGAAAAGTAAAATTTACCTGCATAAATGCTGTTTTCTGAGTGGGATGGAGCAAGCAGATTCTCAGATTATTTCCTATGTGATCACTCGTAATTATATCAAAACCCACGGCCTCAGGGACAGCCAGAACCACGGAGACCACCCAAATTAAAACAATTTCTACTGCTGTCCATTTTGGAACCCCGATTCCTTTAATCCGACTCCAAGAAGCAACAGCTCGATACCTGAAGAACAAAACAGAATCAATTGCCAAGCTGGCAGAGCCTGGTTATTATTGAATTACAGTTTACTTTCTAAGTAACGTAGCAACCACTAGGATTTTGGTCAGGATATATGTTGCTTAGATACACGCTCTTACCTGTCAATACTTAGAGCACATAGACTCAGCACAGTGATGCCCACGGAGGCCTTCTGAATGAAAGGCACCAGCTTACACATCTCAACCCCAAAGGGCCAGTCCTTGGCGAGCAGCTGCATCGAGGAGACACAAAGCTCTGTTAGGGAGATGTTCACAGGGTGCTCTTGAACTGTATTTATTACTTAGTGGAGGTGAATGAGCTTGTGGAGTAAAATAACAAATTCCAGTTCTTATTCTTTTTCTCATGGACTCCTCTGAAAACCACCTGCATTTGTTAGGTATTTGGAATAAGAGTGGGCTGGCAATCATGAAAGGGCAGCCAATTCAGGAGAATTAGCTACACATGAACAGGAGCTCAGGGTCCAAGTCTCTTCTACAGCAGGGCCAATTGCTTAAGTTCTCCTTACAAAAATGGGAAGCTGCTGTATAGCACCAGGAGCTCAGATTAGTCTTCTGTGATGATCTAGAGGGCTGCCATGGGGGGCAGTGAGAGGGAGGCTCAAGAGAGAGAGGATATATGTATACATATTGCTGATTTACTTCATTGCACAGCAGACACTAACACAACATTGTAAAACAATTACATTCCAGTTTTTTTAAATATTTAAATTGAGCCTGTAAAAATAAAAATAAAAACAAATAAATAAATTGAACCTGTAGTGCTGAAAATGCCTCTCATACTCTTATGAAGTCTCCAATGCTCAGTTAATGGCCAAATCAAAATAAAGATTAGTCAAAAATAGGTGAAAAGTGTTCCTTAGTTAGACTAGATGCCTCCCTGGGGTTCCCTGGCACCTCAGCTGGTAAAGAATCTGCCTGCAATGCAGGAGACCTGGGTTCTATTCCTGGGTTGGAAAGATCCCCTGGAGAAGAGAGTGGCAACCCACTCCGGTATTCTTGCCTGGAGAATCCCCATGGACAGAGGAGCCTGGTGGGCTACAGTCCATGGCATCGCAAAGAGTTGGACATGACTAAGCGACTAAGCACAGATGACTCCTATGGAGAACACAGTGTGTGTTCGTGTCCTTACTCTTCACTCTGGTCAACTGCCCTGTCAGTCAGCACACTGTCCAAATGTGTTCAACACAAGGCATGCTTCTTCCTTAAGACTTCACCTGAGTTCTTCCTTCTCCCAGAAGGCTTTCCCCGCACAGATCCACTTGGCTAAAACTTTTACTTCTTTTAGCTCTTGCTCAAGTCTCATCTTTTCAATATGACCACACTGCTAAGGATAGAAAATGGTCAGGCCTCCCCATCTCTGTCTTTCTATTCCACTTTCCTTTACACCTATAGCACTTGTTAACTCTTATTGTGTGTAGTATAGTATACTTGTTTGTTTTGTTAAGTTTTTGCTGTCTGCAACCCCTAGCCTATCAGACAGAATACAACTTCTGCAATTGCCTAGCACAGTTCCTGACACAGTAGATGCTTAAGTATTCAAGTCCCTGAAATACATAGGCACTGGTTATTCAGTGAGCAAAATGACTTAGTTCTTGCTACTATACATACATTTCTATTTCAAACTAACTATGCAGCCATCTTCTGTTAAACTCATGATTTTTCTTTTGTAGGACAACTGGGTATGCCCCACACCCAATGTAAATGAATCATATTAGGTAAACATCTGGGTCAAATGTTTACACGGTTTGAAAAGAAACTGTTTTAAATCTACCTATGTGTGTTTTAATGTTTTAAAGAATAACCTTCCAAAGTTGAAAACTAGTTTGAAACATAATTAAGTCTTTCCATTCTTCTACTTGTAACATTTCTTTGTAGAGTTTATCATGCTGGGTAACTGTTTGGCAACTAGAATGGCACCCAAAGCTGAAACGTGTGTCTCAGTATGAATATGACTCAGAGCTCCAGCATGAGACCAATTTCATTTCTAAGACAGACATGAAAAATTACACCGACATGTAGACAAATGTTGGCAAACTTACAGCAAATATGCTTTTTCTAGGGTCGGAAAGCCTGCAAGGCCAGACAGATCACACAAGAGTGAAGGCAGCCAGGTGCAAGAAAGTCATTGGTGTCAGGAAATAATAGAGGGCAGAGGGGTCTGCGGTAAATCCTGTCTAAAAGGAGCCTGTGCTAATAAACATGATGTGATTGTTGATAAGAAATCCCCAATACCAAAATATCTTGATTTTTATCCCCAAATGTTTATATAAATCTCACAGTTTATAAAAATTGTCAACTAATTCAAATTTTTGAAAAAACAAAAACACTAACAGATAATAACATCATGTTAACAAAATAATTTTATGTGTCAGACCAGCCTCTAACTTGTGACCTTTGGATTAAAATGGGCTGGCTCATAACTCTGCTTATACATTTATTCACTCAACAAACATGTATTCAATACCCACCATGTGCCAACACCATTTGGAGTATGGGGGCCTATCAGTGAACAAGGCAAACTCCCTGCTCTCATGGAGCTTACAGTCTAGTGAGGGAGGCAGAGGAAGAATACCTAAATACTTAATATGGTGTTCACAGGATTTGTGGCAGCTGATGCGAAGAGCTGACTCATTGGAAAAGACCCTGATGCTGGGAAAGAATGAGGGCAGGAAGAGAAGGGGACGACAGAGGATGAGATGGTTGGATGGCATCACTGACTCAATGGACATGAGTTTGGGTAGGCTCCAGGAGTTGGTGATGGACAGGGAGGCCTGGCGTGCTGCAGTTCATGGGGTCACAAAGAGTTGGACATGACTGAACAACTGAACTGAGAAATTGTAATGAAATTTTGGGTGCTTTCTTATTTTAAAGATAATTTTGATGTGGACCATTTTTAAAGTTTTTATTGAGTTTGTTACAATATTGCTTCCACTTTATGCTTTGATTCTTTTGGCCATGAGGCATGTGGGATCTTAGCTTCCCAACCAAGGATCCAACCTGTACCCACTGCGTTGGAAGCAAAGTCTTAACCCCTGCACCACCAGTCAGGTCTCTCTCACAAGTGGCAACCTTCAGTAGGGATTTGACTAAAATAAAAGAGTAAGCCATGCAGACTGTATTTTAGGCAGAGGAAAGAGCAAATAGAAAGGTCCTGAGTGGAGAGTGAAAAAGTTGGCTTAAAGCTCAACATTCAGACAATGAAGATCATGGCATCTGGTCCCATCACTTCATGGGAAATAGATGGGGAAAGGGGGAAACAGTGTCAGACTTTATTTTTTAGGGCTCCAAAATCACTGCAGATGGTGACTGCAGCCATGAAATTAAAAGACGCTTACTCCTTGGAAGAAAAGTTATGACCAACCTAGAATAGCATATTCAAAAGCAGAGACATTACTTTGCTGACTAAGGTCCGTCTAGTCAAGGCTATGGTTTTTCCTGTGGTCATGTATGGATGTGAGAGTTGGACTGTGAAGAAAGCTGAGCGCCAGAGAATTGATGCTTTTGAACTGTGGTGTTGGAGAAGACCCTTGAGAGTCCCTGGCGTGCTGCGATTCATGGGGTCGCAAAGAGTCGCACACGACTGAACGGAACTGAACTGACGTCAAAATAACCCTAGTGAGAGGAAGAGATGAAAAGAAGGTTCTTAAGGCTGACTGGAGTGGTCCAGACCAGTCTAGATGTAATTAGAGGGAGGAGTGTGATTTGTTTTTTAAAGGAAATTCATTGCAATATTTTGAACATTGAGATGGCATCATCTTATTTATGTTAAAAGAAAATCACTCCAGGGGCTTTCCTGGTGATCCAGTGGTTAAGATTTCACCTTTCAATGCAAGAGTTGCAGGTTTGATTCCTGGTCAGGGAACTAAGATTCCACATGCTTATGGCTAATAAAACCAGAACATAAATAACAGAAGCAATATTGTAACAAATTCAACGAAGTCTTGAAACAAATTGGTCCATATTAAAAAAAAAAAAAAAAATACCAAAACCCCTTTCATTCTAAACACATAAAAAGATCACTCTGGATGCTCAAGATAAACTAGAAAGTGGAACGGTAGACTATGAATAGACTAGATAGACAATGATAAACTAGAATAGTCAAGAAAAGAAGATTTGATGAGAGATCACGGGCTGAAACTTGTGGTGCCTTGCAACTGAAAGGAATGGATTACAGACAGGACATATTTTGATAACAGAGCTAGCAGGACTTGTTGATGGGTTGGATATAAGACGTGAGGAGCCAGAACACTCAAAGAAGTTGATCATATGAATGGTGAAGACATTGACAGAAATGTAGAAGACCCAGGATCCGGCGAATCTGAACCAGTGACAAGCTCGAGGTGGTTTAGAAGACTTGCCAGTTACCCTTGCAAACATAATAAAAAGATTCCAACCGGTTGAAAGAATGCTTCCAGACACAGTTTGGTATAAACTATTGCATCTAGGTGATAGTCTTTCTAATCATTCTGTCTTCATATCAGAGGGGGAAGAAAAAGGGAAACTAACACTTACAATGGGTTAGGCACTATTCTAAGCCATTTACCTATGGGATATCATTGAATGCCCAAAGCAATCCTATAAGGGAAATTACTACAATCTGCATTTTAATAGGTTAAAAGGCTGAGAGGTACTTAGAAGTTTATTAACTTGCTGTGTTGGTTTTTTAGGGCTCCCCTGACAGCTCAGACAGTAAAAGAATCCACCTGTAATGCAGAAGACTTGGGTTCAATCCCTGGATCGGGAAGATCCCCTGGAGAAGGGCATGGAAACCCACTCCAGTATTAAACACGCCCGCAGATTCTTTGACAGTCCTCCCTTCGAAAGGTGAAGCTCATTTCCCTCCCTTTGAAGCGGCAGGGCGCGGGGAGGGACTTAATGATTCACATTTAGTGAATAGAATGTGATGGGACTGATGATGCCTGACATCTGAGACTAGTTCATAGATGGCATTCTGGCTTTCTCCTTGCTCACTCTTGGATCATCACTTTGAGGGAGTTGCCATGTCAAGGAGGAGACTCAAGGGTCCCTGTGAAGAGGCAACATGGAAAGGGACTGAGGCCACCTGAAAACAGCTGGCACTGATTTGCCAAGTGTCCAGCCTTGGACAAGCCTTCTCATGACTGCAGCCCCGCCAATAACTTGACCCTTGTGAGAGACCCTGAGTCAGGAGAACCTAGGTCTCTCGCATTGCAGGTGGATTCTTTATCAGCTGAGCCACCAGGGTAGCCCAAGAATACTGCAGTGGGTAGCCTATCCCTTCTCTAGCGGTTCTTCCTGACCGAGGAGTCAAACCGGGGTCTCCTGCATTTCAGGTGGATTCTTTACCAACTGAGCTACCAGGGAATATATTTGTCCTTGGTCACTCACTTATGTGAGGCCTCCTGCATGGCGTTTGTGGTCAAGGACCCACCTGTCATTGCAGGAGACATGATATTGTGGGTTCGATCCCTGGGTCAGGAAGATCCCTTGGAAGAGGGCATGGCAACCCACTCCAGTATTCTTGCCTGGAGAATCCCATGGACAGAGGAGCCTGGAGGGCTATAGTCCATAAGGTCGCAAAGAGTTGGACATGACTGAAGTGACTTAGCATGCACACACATGCTAACTTAGGTAAGTAATAGATAACTCCCTAGCTATTTTATTCATCTAATGTACAAAAATTCAGATAGTTTCAATTATTTTATTGTCTCGAACAATCTCTAAATATGCAAATGTGAGTATCACAGGGTATAGTCATTAGATGAGTCAAAATGAATGAGTGTCTGGTCACTGAAGGGAGAGACGTCTGGCCAATGGAAATGAGTTCTGCATTGAATCCAGGCTCTGTTTTGAGGTTATTATTGCTTTTGGCTCATACTAGACATTGGATGATTGCTCTTCATACCACTGGGAGGCCTGCAGTCCAACCTCTGACCCAAGTTATCACAGGGGACAGGGAAACACAAACTGAAAATTGTAGCAGTTCTCTTCAAGTTCAACACAGAGATAGTCAGCAACTTAATCACAACCGACAGATTACAATTTTCTAATCTACCCTTCCAAAGGAAAAGAGACTGCCAAAAAACCCTTCATGATTTCAGTTCAGACATGAATGCTGCCAGTCCTGAGAGGCCACAGAAGGTGAGGGATTAAGTGCCCATTTCTATTATTTTGTAGTCAGAAGGATGGCTTTGGCAATCTCTGCTTCTCTCATCAGAAGGCTTTGTAGAGACGCTGAGAAGCCTGATCTCCTGTGACATAGACCATGCTTACTGTTGATGCTCATCTCTGCCTAAATGGCCTCCATCCAGAATATCTTGGCAATTTAGGGCTTGGAGCTTATTAAGAATGCAAAGACATTAATCTCTTGCCCTGAGTGGAGGAAAAGCTGTGAACTTAAAAAAAAAAAATCAATCTCAACCAAGATGCCACTTTAAAATTTGGTGAAAGAATGTTCTTACAGGTTTTCATAATTCCTGGAAATTATTTCACTATTTCTTGACAAAAATAATGACACCCAATGCCTATAATCTGAAGTTCAACGATTCAGTTTTCCTTTTGGTAGAGGAAATGGATTCTCTTTTATTGCAAGAAGAAGCAAGTCTAACTTTAAACTTAGCAATAACACATTCATATTTCTTATTTGCAGTTTTGTCATTCAGTTAGATAACTTAAGGGCAAAACCTGAGTACTGAAGACAAATCATGCCTGTAATCAAATCTCTCTGATTGCAAAAAAAAAAAAATGTCAGGGATCAATATTGTTTCTAGATCCCTGCCACGTAACTTAAATGTTTGGGGCCTGCTTAAAATTAAGTTTGAATACGTATTACTTATCATTTATCAAATGTGAGCCAGTCAGAAAATATTCCCATTACTGACACTGGTTTGCAATGGTGATGGCTCATTTGAGAAAGAGCTTTTGTTAGTGTTGTTCCTTGGAGCAATGTAGTGTCCATTTGACAAATGATAGCCTCTCCTCAGGCTTGCCTCTTTCCCCTAAAGCTTCCACTGCTTTGCTAGCACATTTCTTTTGTATAAATAAACACAAATAAACAAACAAATAAACACTAGATTGAAAACAGTCATAGTAATACTGACTATAAGGTTTCTATTCAAAAATGCCCATGATTTCATAACTTTATGTTGAAACAGCTGTTTGAGAAAGAAAAAAGGCAGCAGAATACTACAAAATTTCATATCATATTGTAAAATTATTTTTACAGTACATAGTTTTACTATGTACTATATGCTATTATAGTATATCCATATTTTTATATTACATAGTTTAAAAAATTTCTAAAAGGATAAACAGTATGAATAGAAAATCAATGTCTTTTCTTTAAAGGTATTGCTAAATGAGTCTTACAAAATCTTTCCAACTGGGGAAATTTATATTTTCCAATTCTTTTTTTAATTAAAAATTACATTCTTGACAAATTAAATGGAGAAAATCCTATTAGTAGATACCATTCTTAATACCCAATGGAATATAGACCCATAGGGTCAGGAAATGCCAAAGGTAACCATCTTGCACTAACAAATGTTCAATTGTCTCATTAACCATAACCACCATTCTCCGTTCTATTTTTCAAAAAAATTAACAGGATGCACTGAGCTTTAACTGGTTCTTAGTTTCAGAATATTCTACAACAGTTTTAGTGGCTAGCATAGTGCCTGGCACACAGTGACTGCTGATTAAATGTTGCTGTTCAGTCACTAAGTCGTGTCTGACTCTTTGCGAGCCCGTGGACTGCAGCATGCCAGGCTTCCCTGTCCTTCACCATCTCCCGGAGTTTGCTCAAACTGACATCCACTGAGTCCGTGACGCCACCGAACCATCTCATCCTCTGTCGTCCCCTTCCCCTCCTGCCTTCAATCTTTCCCAGAATCAGGGTCCTTTCCAGTGAGTTGGCTCTTAATGATGAATGAATGAGTTCATGGATGAGTGAATGAATTTGATCATAAGACAGACATCTTGTATTAAGACTTGTCATGAGCTTTTCAGTTCCCATATTTGAAACAGTTCTTCTGAGAATTGAAATGACTGGGCTTACTACTGATTGATTGATTTTGTACTGTCTAGTCCAGGTCCTCCTCCCTACCAGATAGATCAAGTCTTCTTGACACATAAAGCCAGGGCCTCCGGAAATGAGGCGTTGGCTCTTCTCTGGGAGTTCCGCTTGCCAAGCAGACAGGAAAAAGTAGAAAGCAAAATTCCTCCCCTCCCCTCTCTCTCTCCTCCTCAAACATGTCAGGGAAATGACTGGTATAAAACAGAACCCACTATTTCTCACTATCTGATGGGATTCTATGAGGTGTGTTATTTGTAAACGTGGCGGAGATGAATGCAGAAAGCACAGAGATGCTTTCAGGAAGGTGGGTGAGCAACACATTACAAGTGACAACCAGGGTTACTTTGCTAGACTGCTGTCATTCCATCTGGTGATGAACTGTGAACATTTCTTTCAAATGACTGATATTATAGAAATATTTTTACAGTCAGAGTCAAAAGAAGGAAATAATGGAGCGGCTGTGTTTCACAAGTTTGGGGAAGGGTGTATTCTTCTGCTTTTATCTCTGTTTCCTGTGGCAGATAAGAGTTTTTCTGCATTTGAATGGGCGTTTTAATAAGATAAGACACCCTCATTCAAGGATTTCCCATGTCTGATTGATCTCCCTTTCTTCTTTTTCTTTAATTCAAACTGGAGCTCTGTGACAACCTAGAAGGGTAGGGTGGGGAGGGAGGTGGGAGGAAGGTTCAAGAGGGAGGGCACATAGGTAGACCTATGGCCGATTCATGTTGATGTTTGGTGGGTACCAACACAATATTGTAAAGCAATTATCCTTCAATTAAAAATAATTAAATTTAATTTTTAAACTTACAGTGAGAGTTTAAGCTGCTGGTCAAGTGCACAGAAAATATTTTCTTGACTTACATCGTACTTGTGCCCTGGGGACAAATATCAATTACAAGTTCCATCTTACATCCATTAAAATAAACTTAATCACTTAAAGAATAGGCCAGAGATGCCATTTAAATACACTGGAGAAGGAAATGGCAACCCACTCCAGTATTCTTGCCTAGAGAATCCCAGAGATGAGGGAGCCTGGTGGGCTGCCGTCTATGGGGTCGCACAGATTTGGACATGGCTGAAGCGACTTAGCAGCAGCTGCAGCAGCAGCTATTTAAATAGACTACGGTATGAACAGCACCCCCTGGAGTTGTGTAAGACAGAGACCCTGTCCTAGGACTCTGTTGTGTGCACTCCAGCAAAGAAAGGGCTTTCCACTGCTCTGAAAAGATTCCTAGGACTGGCTGAAATAGATGAACGACTCCATTAAAATGAGTTAAGTTTCCAGAAACAAAAGCTCTGAGAGCAGCAAAGAAACAGAATAAAAAGAAAAAAAAATAAATATGTCTTAGGAGTAAATTAACTTCACCTTAAATATAAATATGTCTTAGGAGTAAATTAACTTCACCTTAAATATATATCCCTTCTCAGGTTACAATGAAATTTATTTCCACGTCTGTAACAGGCCAATAAATAACTGGATGGCTACTCTTCTATGATCTGAACCTGAAAACTTATCCTCAATTTGTGCTTAAAAGCTTTCATTGACATGTCACATGTGTTGAAAAGATTCAAGTAAGAGCATTAAGAAATGCTATTCACAAATCTAGCTTTATGGTCAAATTCACTTCTCTGAGCTGAATCTTCTAAGATCACTGTGACACCTAAAGAAACTAAAGAATTATAACCTGATGATCTCATGGCTCAGAAAGTGACTCTCAAACTTAATAAATTCAACAAATCTTATTAAGTCATTTCATGTCTTACTTGAACCTAATTCTATCCAGAGAATGGTTTATGGAATAATCTGTGCTTAGAAAACATTTGATTACTATGGAAATCAAAAGCTCTTTAATATAAATTAAAAACACTGTGTGAGGGGGAAGGAGACATATAGAACCTAACACCCAAAGAATTGGGTTACCCCTTTCTGGAAAGTAAAATGAAGCTAAGGAGGAGAGAAGTAGAAACACAAGGGTGAGAAGGCACGAGTATGTCTGGAAAGGAATCTTGGGGACAAAATGCCTCAGTCAACTTTGCTGATATATTTCTTTCTTTTTTTGATGTGGACCATTTTTAAAGTCTTTATTGAATTTGTTACAACATTGCTTCTGTTTTATGTTTTGTTTTTTTGCCTGTGAGGAATGTGAAATCTTAGCTCCCTGACCAGGGATCGAACGCATACCCTTTGCACTAGAAGACAAAGTCTTAACCACTGGACCCCCAGGGAACTCCCTGCTAATAATTTCTGACTCAAGAACAATCCTCATTCTCTCTTCTTTCTACCACTGCATTTTGGCCATTTTCTTATTTCTTTACCATTTTCACCAGAGGATCTTTTAGGAAAGACAAATAGTAAATCTCTAAAATAAAAGCATTGGAAAGAAAAAAAAAAGTCTAAAATTAGAGAATTTGCCGGCTAAGGTACATCCATATACCATGCTCAGCTGTCTCCCAGACATAACCAACCTCTTCTTAATTTTGCAAAGCCCTCAAAGAAAATGCTTCACATCATAAATTATATCTAGAATTGCTTTTCAGCTCAGGCTATATCTGTCAACACCCTTGAAAGCACTTAATCACTTATTATTAGGCATGTTTCTCTAAAGATCATCAACCATTGCATATTAGCTACACGGTGAAAACCTTATTTGGTTTTCTTTAGAGAGTGAAGACCCTGGCTCCCTGGCTACGAAACAACATGGTCTTGGCTGTACCATCCTCTTGTACAACTATGGAAATACCTTCAGTCTTGAATTATTCATTTAAAATGAGCAAAGAAAAAAATGTAAAGCCTTTGATGGATAAGCCTTACCATGTTGAAAGAGACATTGCCTTGACATTTTAAAAGCCTTAGATTTATGGAGTGACCGAGTGACAGATCAAAGGCAAACACAAGAAGAATCATAGAGTTAACCCTGGGAAACCTTCCATTGTCCATGGCCAAGGGTTTGCCAATCATTTCATCACAGGCAACCATGGGCAAAATGTGAAGCAGTGAATCAGAACTAGGAAGTGTTGAGTTTTGGGGTTATTTGACATCTGCTATTCACGTTTCACTTTCATGCATTGGAGAAGGAAATGGCAACCTGCTCCAGTGCTCTTGCCTGGAGAGTCCCAGGGACGGGGGAGCCTGATGGGCTGCCATCTATGGGGTCACACAGAGTCAGACACGACTGAAGCGACTTAGCAGCAGTAACATTGGCCTCTTATTCTGCAATGGCCAATAGCCTCATATATATATAGAAAAAAGAACAAAAATCTCTTCTTTTTCATTTGGACAGTTACAAAAATATGAGTAGAACATATGTCAACAAGCATTTGTCTGCAGTTGACTGTTACAGGGTATTGGAGTGTTATATTTATTAATCAACTCAAGGTTATTCAAAACGAATAGTCTTACCCTTTATTAATACTTTTAAAATGTTACTATTTCAAATATGATTAATTGGTGATCCTTAATTTTTTTTTTTTTTGCTTTAAATAAATGAATCTCAGAATTATCTAGGTTCTGTTCTAGGTACAAAATTCTTCTTCTACTAACATATCTTTACGTGCTCAGCTGTATCTGACTCTTTGCAACCTCATGGACTGTAGCCTGCCAGGTTCTTCTGTACATGGAATTTTCCAGGCAAGAATACTGGCATGGGTTGCCATTTCTACCTCCAGAAGATCTTCCTGATCCAGGGATCAAATTTGTATCTCCTGCACTAGCAGGCAGATTCTTTACCACTAAGCCACTGGTGAACCCTAACATATCTCCAGATATTACTAACATGCCACTAAAATATCACAGTTACTTAACTGGACATATGAACAGTATTGTTATCTTGGGCAAAATTAGACTTGCCTACTCAATGTCAGGGGCTTCTCCGATGCATCAGCAATAAAGAATCCACCTGCCAATGCAAGACACACTGGTTCAATCCCTGAGTTGGGAAGATCCCCTGGAGAAGGAAATGGCACCCCACTCCAGTATTCTTGCTTGGGAAATCTTCTGGAATGAGAAGCCTGGCGGCCTACAGTCCTGGGGGTTGCAAAAGAGTCAGACATGACTCAGTAACTAAACAATGACAACAACAACCTCCATGATACCTTTATTTCTTGTGTTGCGCTATACACATAAACTTCCATTTATTAATCAGAGAAGTATAACTTCGAAAGTTAAACTTGATGGTGCTCTGTTCACTTCTACTTCTAACTATGAAACTAGTTAATCATACACAGACTTGTTAAGTGCTAGAAGTAGTCTAAGATTGAAAAGTGAGAAAGGTGTTTTTGATTGAAATATAGCTTTGATTGTGTCCCAAGCAGGAAAGCCTGACTGACAAAGTCACCACAAGGTCATTTCACTCAAAACTCATTTGAGGGTTCAGTGAAGCAATTCCCATTTTGACATACCAGCATTTTAATGTTATATGCATTCCACCTGAAGTAGTTACATGTTAAAGATCAGTAGTTTTTGCCTCTCAGACCTATGAAGGCAGCCTCTTTGCCTCCAACAGTGGCCTCCAAAGTCTTAACAATAAAACCATCTAGAGGCACTCCAAATAGGTCACCAGCTTAATTTTTAGAAAGCTCTCCACAGCCACTAGATGTCAGATTATACTTGGATCCTTATCGAAATAATGTCCATGTAGATATCTGTCATCAGTTTATAAGGAGATTTGTTTTCAAACGCAATTTGTGTGTGTGTGTGAGCTCTGTTGTGCCTGACTCTTTGCAACCCCATGGACTGTAGCCCACTAGGAAAAAAAAGTCTATGGAATTTTCCAGGTAAGAATACTGGAGCAGTTTGCCATTTTCTTCTCCAGGGGTCTTCCCGACCTGGGATTGAAACTGCGTCTCATACCTTTAGGATCTTTACCAGTAGGGCCACCTGGGACAATACTAAATGCAATTTGCTTACACATAGAGGAAACTATATTTCTATTATTTACTATATTTATGTTAACTATATATATCAACTCAGTTATCCATATAAATACAGCATAAAGAGAGTGAATTTGTTATAATTTAAAAGTTTGATATTTGCTCAAGCATTTTTAACTTCTTGAGATGTTAAGAGAAGTTGAAGAAATTTTCAATTCAAGGCTTTTAAAAATATCACTGCTAATCCAAACGAAGCAAACCAACTAATCAATTAATCACTAGCAACACATAAAACTTCACAGGATCTATAGGTACACTCAGCTCTTCCTATGCAACTTTGACATTGGTGCTACTCCAGGATTCTATAGGCAACAAACATCTAGATTATTTCATTCATTTTAGTCTTACAAGAAGGACACAATAAGTAGTTTGTGAATAAGGAGAGATTCACCCTACCATCAGATACTTAAACACTAGTTTGTGGGTCAGTACATCAGTTCAGTTCAGTTCAGTTCAGTCGCTCAGTCGTGTCCCACGCTTTGCGACCCCATGAATTGCAGCATGCCAGGCCTCTCTGTCCATCACCATCTCCCGGAGTTCACTCAGACTCACGTCCATCGAGTCTGTGAGGCCATCCAGCCATCTCATCCTCTGTCGTCCCCTTCTCCTCCTGCCCCCAATTCCTCCCAGCATCAGAGTCTTTTCCAATGAGTCAACTCTTCGCATGAGGTAGCCAAAGTACTGAAGTTTCAGCTTCAGCATCATTCCCTCCAAAGAAATCCCAGGGCTGATCTCCTTCAGAATGGACTGGTTGGATCTCCTTGCAGAACAAGGGACTCTTAAGACATACATAGCCCATATAAATACTGGCATAGTGATTCATGTTATATTTTAGAGATAGACATTGATACATATAAATGTATGTATATGTGTGAATATATATATATAAGGGCTTCCCTTGTGGCTCAGCTGGTAAAGAATCTGCCTGCAATGTGGGAGACCTGGGTTCAGTCCTTGGGTTGGGAAGATCCCCTGGAGAAGGGAATGGCTACCCACTCCAGTATTCTTGCCTGGAAAATCCCATGAACAGAGGAGACTGGCGGGCTGCAGTCCATGGGGTCGCAAAGAATTGTACTTGTCTAAGCAACTAGCACTTTCACTTTTAACTTTTCATATATATATATATATATATATATATATATGAAACTGAAAGTCTCTCAGTCGTGTCCGACTCTTTGTGACCCCAAGGACTATACAGTTCATGGAATTCTCCAGGCCAGAATACTGGAGTGGGTAGCCTTTCCCTTCTCCAGGGGATCTTCCCAACTCAGGGATTGAACTGGGGTCTCCTGCATTGCAAGCAGATTCTTTTAATGTCTGAGCCACCAGGGAAGCCCGTATAAAGAGGACTTCTGACCAGGGCTCTCACCAGGGCTCCTGAGTCAGGGAGGAAATCCTGATAGACAGATGTTGTGGGAGACTCAGCAAATTGAAGCTCTAAAAGGGTTTCAGATAATCATGTGAAATGCTGGAAATAAAAGCTTATTTCTCCTTCTCAGCAACACACACTGGGGTTGTCACTGCATTGCATAAGAACATCCAGATGAAAAATGAAATGCAAGCATCCAGAGAGGATATTTAAAAATATGTAAGTATATATGTATATATATATTAATGTGTGAATATATTAAATGTTATAAAAATGTACAGATAAGTAGAGAGGTGAATACTACTGGTTAGAGTACCTGGTACAATGTAACCAAGTAAAAATGTTATTAGAATGTGTATGAGTGTATGTGTGAATAAGAATGGAAACTGTTTTTTGTGTGTTTGTTTTAGCTTTTGCCATTATAAGCATGACTACAAATAACATCTTTGTATAGCCTTGAAACATCTTACATAAACTCGTGATTCAAACTAAGAGTAAACAATAACTTTGGGGGACAGTATAGCAATGTCTATCAAAATTACAAAGGCACATATCCTTTGATTCAATAATTCTAATTCTAAAAATTTATCCTTCAACTATAGTCACACATGTGTACAAAGCCATACAAAAAGGTTACTTGTAGTCAAGTTTATAATGCAAAAGCTGAAAAACAAAACAATTTCCATTCTTATTCACACACACTCTCTCACACATCCTAGTAACATTTATTACTTGGTTACTTTGTACCAGGAACTGTGACCAATGATAGTCACCTATCTACTTATCTATACATTCTTGTAACATTTAGTGTATTTACATATGAATATGTATAAAGACATATGTGCATGTGTGTGCTCAGTCGCTTCAGCCCTGTCCTACTCTTTGTGGCCCCAGGGATGGGAACCTGGCAGGCTCCTCTGTCCATGGGATTTTCCCAGCAAGAATACTGGAGTGGGTTGCCATGCCTTCTTGCAACTGACTCAGGGATCGAACCCACGTCTCCTGTGTCTCCTGCATTGGCAGGAGGATTCTTTATCGCTGAGCCACTGGGGAAGCCCATATACACATACACATATATTTTTAAAGGACCTCTTTGGATGCTTGCATTTCATTCTCATCTAGATGCTCTTAGGTAATACAATGACAGCCCCAGTGTGTGTTGCTGAGAAGGAGACTTAAGCTTTTATTTCCAGCATGCTTACATGCCTATCTGAAGCCCCTTTCGAGCTTCAGTTTGCTGAGTCTCCCACAACATCTGTCAATCAGGGTTTCCTCCCTGACTCAGGAGCCCTGGTGAGAGGACTGACTCTGTCTAGAAGTTTCCAGAGAACGGTTCTTTGAAACAGTTGAGGCAAAAGAGACACATGCTCTCAGGTTTGTCAGCGCTCACAGCAGCCCCTCCCTGAGAAGTCCCATCCCGTTTCTACAGCTGCATCAAGGAGCACGGCTTTCAGCCAAATCTGTGACATTTTGTGGTTTGTCAACTTTATTGAACTCTAGAATTACTGAAGAGAAGTCGCTCAGTCATGTCCGACTCTTTGCAACCCCATGGACTGTAGCCCACCAGGTTCCTCGGTTCATGGGATTTTCCAGGCATAAATACTGGAGTGGGTTGCCATTTCCTTCTCCAGGGGATCTTCCCGACCCAGGGATTGAACCCGGGTCTCCTGCATTGTAGGCAGACGCTTTACTGTCCAAGCTACTAGGGAAGCACTGAACTCCAGATTAAAATTACAGATTCATGTTGAAGTTTCCATACCCTGGGTAAACCAATAGATGAGTTGCAGTATTCTATGAACCCTCGGAAACTGTGAATGTATATTATATTATGTATTCATTACAATGTGCAGATGGTATAGAATCCACCTGCAATGAGAGAGACACAGGTTGGATCCCTGGGTTGGAAAGATCCCCTGGAGAAGGCAAGGGCTACCCACTCCAGTATTCTTGTCTGGAGAATTCCATCCTGGTGGGCATGGGGTCACAAAGAGTTGGACAAGACTGAGTGACTAACACTTTTTCTTTCATACATAAATTATCTATTTGTATATTAATTTATATAGCATATAACATAGATAATTAAAACTGGATTTTCAAGAGATTAGTAACACCCCAGAAAAACAAAATTAGAAATCACTAGAATACCCCACTTTAGGCTAAATTTAAATGACACTCATAATTCACTTAAGTTCCTTTGCGTAAAGTATAATACTTGAATACTGTGAAATTCTAAATGCATTTTTTAAAACTTCCTTATATAGTGACACAATTATTTAAAGAAATAAATGGCTTTTAACTAGTCCTGGATTCAATGTTTTTGTAAATAAAGACTTTAGAATAACAAATAGTGATATTATCAATGTTATACATTATAGATCATCTGAGGGAAATTTCAGCAGATAGGAATCTCTAGATTATGAAATTAAAACTGAAAATGCTTCCCAAGTAGACTACTGTGTGGTAGTATATCATGATGTAATTGCACCATTATACTCCAATGAGGTCCTAACAATATTCCAGGTTGGAAGAGGTCATGCTGTGAGCAGCTCAGTCTGTGCAGGATGGGAGGACCATGGGTTCTAGGGCCAGAAGGCCTGGGCTCAAGCCCTAGTTTCATCATTTTCTAGTGGTGTGACATCATCAAGCAAGTTACTTCTTCATCTCTTGAAAATGCAATTTCCCCATCAAACAGGGGTGATAACAATACTCCCTCCATAGGCTTTCTTGTAGTGATCAAAATGAACAAAACCAAGTACACAGTGCATAATAAATGGTAACCATTATTATTATATTATGTCTCAAGTAACACATTTATGCATATTACAAACACAAACCAAAGGCCACTATGTAGGATTCAGTGATGGCAAACCTAGCAACAGGACCTAATTCTAAGTGATGGATTTGTTCATAGCCAATAAGGATGACTACAGGGCCAGATTTGTAATGACTCATTAGTTTGTTTATTTCAGAAACAGAAACACAGATTGAACAGACTTAATGGTTTCAGGGAAAAGAATGTAACTTCCTAGGGGAATCATAAAAGAATTTGAAAGGGAAGGAAAACCTGTGTGCCCCTTTGGGAACAGGCTTGCCTCTGGCTTATTGAATGTAATCATTTGGTCAGGCAGAGAAATTAAGATGGTCCTGAAGAGCTGATTTACATCTGATGCCCTCAAATCTATCTTCCCTACAGGATTTCACCTGCCTGCTGACTTAGGAGTTAGGAGGATATCTAAGTGGGCTCATTCACCACATGAGGTTTCCTGGCACCTTCCTTAACAGATCTTTCATAAAACTAGCAAAACTAGATGTAATCTCCCTTTTCAGAAGGATCTTATGATGCTGGGAAAGATTGAGGGCAAGAGGTGAAGGGGGTAACAGGATGAGATAGTTGAGGAGCATCACTGACTCAATGGACATGAGTTTGAACAAACTCCAGGAGATGGTAAAGGACAGGGGAGCCTGGTGCACTGCAGTCCATGGGTCGCAAGGAGTTGGACACACCTTAGTGAATAAACAACAGCAAGAAATCACTTACTTTAAAGTTTTTCACAACACACTGTACTCTGAAGTTTCTTAAGTCAGGTTTGAGGAATGCCTCTGCCACATTAGAACAGTAAGACTTGGTCTGTAGGACTTCTAAAATGGGTTAGTTAGGTTCTACTGGAGATGGGACTGCATATAAGGGATGCATTTCAGCCCGTGCTTCTCCCAGGAAATCCTCAGAGTTCATCAGAACTGGTAGTCATGCAGGAAGTTAGGGTTTCATCTATTTATCCCTCATTTCTGGGAGTGTTTCTTTGTAGGACCTGGCTCCTAATCTAAATATTATTTCTACATCTTAAAAATCTCTAGAATTCCTTAATGTATGATTTTTTGGATTAGGATTTCCAGAGATTCATAAAAGGCAACTTAAAAGCATCCTATCTGGTAACTTCTCCTGTCACAAAGCTCCAAGAATTCCCCACAACGTTTTCCTAATCCTACATGCCTTCCCCCTCCGCGCCCCACCCCTTGTACTGAGCCCAAAGCTAGCTTTAGGCAAATCCCCAAAGTACATTCTGAGTCCCTCACACTTTTGGTTCTGTGTTTATGGGTGACTTTCTATTGCTGATTACTATGGGGATGCAGAGTTTTACATATTTGCACAGTCCTTTAAAATATTCCATCTCTTTCCCTTAGGCTGTTTTCTCAATGCCACAAAATTCCAGTTGGTAGGTTCCCTGGTGGCTCAGATGGTAAAGTGTCTGTCTGCAATGCGGGAGACTTGGGTTTGATCTCTGGGTCGGGAAGATCCCCTGGAGAAGGAAATGGCAACCCACTCCAGTACTCTAGCCTGGAAAATTCCATGGACAGAGGAGCCTTGTAGGCTACAGTCCATGGGGTCACAAAGAGTGGACACGACTGAGCGACTTCACTCAGCAGCTTACTGTAGAGTTAAGGACACTGAGGTCCAGAGATGTTAGGATATGTTCAGAGTTTCAAAGCAAGTGAGAGTCAAATCATGTGGAGGTTTGTGTCCTGCCCTAGCTCTTCATGCCCATTTCCTCTGATGCCAGTGGTAATCACACAATGAATGATGTTAGCTACTGAAACTGTGACAGACTGCAGTTGAGTGTTCTTGGTCTTGTCCGCAAAGTAATTGATGCGGTGCAGTTCACACTTTGGAACCTGACAGATTGGGCCTGATTTTCCTCAGCTCCATCACTTACTCCTTGTGAGACCTTGAGCATCCTATCATTGATAAAATGGAGTCATATCTACTCATAGGTTGTTAGAAGGAGGAAGGAAAAGTAACACATTTATCCCAGTGCTTGGCCCATCATAGGCATTCAGTAAAGAAAAACCAGATAGGATACAGTCATTCACAGCAGATGAACTGTGTTCTCCCACTCACCTATCTGGGACTTTTTCCCTTAGGTCATTCGTTTTCTAAAAATCTATTCGTTTCCCAAGGTTAGTATGCATATGAATCACATAGGTATTGTAAGATGCAGGTTCTGATTTAATAAATCTGGGGTGGACATGGAGCTCTAACAAGCTCTTTCAGGTGATAACAATCTGCCAGTCCATGGTCCATCAATCTGTGAGCAGAGCGAATATACCTTTGTGAACTGAATTTAGGGACAAGGTCCTTCAAGACCAGTACCTTTCAAACTTTACCTGGGGGTTTGTTAAAATACATTTCTAACAAGTTCCCAAGTTATATTTAGGCTGCTGGTCTGGGGACTATGCTTTTTCTAGGCTTAGCAGGGGGCTACTGAAACCAGAAGGGTGTTTGGTTCCCATGATTATTGGAAGTGCGGGGGGTGGGGGGAGAGCGGGGATGTAGGGCCAGAGGGTGGATGTAGGGGAGCCGGGGAGGGGGGATGGCTCTTCTTGAGGAACCTCCCTGCAAAGACTTTCCCATCTTCCCGGTCCTGAGGGTGCGCCCTCCCATCGCGATCCTAGCAGGCATCCCTTACCTTGTAGGTATTGATGGGGATATCAATGATAATGTGCAGCAGGTCTCCGAGAGCCAGGCTGGCTATCAAGATATTTGGACCGTTTCGCATGCACTTGTTTTTGTAAATGATTCTCAGCAGCGTGGAGTTTCCGATGATTCCCAGCACGAACACTAGGCAGGACACCACCGTGTTGATGTACTTGAAAGTCTCCTTGATCTCTATAGGTCCATCGCACGGGGGTGGGGTGCGCGGTGGGATTCCCACCATCCTTCCCCCTCTAGGAATCTGCGGTGTTGCGGAAGATCGCGGCTCGCTGGCGTTGGACCTCCCTGGCCAGGAGGTCTCAGTCGGGGTCTCCATCATCTCTGCGGTCCCCAGAAGTGGCTGAGTGGCCCCGGCTGGCGGGAATTCCCTCTCTTCTGCTTGGATCCCTGCCACGCCGCAGGCAAGGATCAGCGCCACCAGGGCGCGTCCGCACAAGCTGGGCAGCGGCTGCATGCTGCTGCCTGCTCCAGAGGGAGTCGGGTGGCCGCTCCTCAGCTTTCCGAGTCTAGAGACCAGCAAGGGAAGGAAGACAGGACACCCGGGTCAGCGTCCCCAGCCACGCCCCTGCAAGCAGCTGTCCCGGAGCGCAGCAGCGCCCGCACTCTCAGCGCGCGAAAGTATTAATAAGTCGAGCTGGCGCTGCAGTGGGGAACTCTGGCGCGTGGGACTCGCCTGCGCCCTAGACGGTCCCTCCAGAGCCAGCTTTCGCTGGTTTTTCCTCCCCTGCGTCCCCTGAGGGGTAAATGACTCGCAGTGGGGCGGGGTATCCTGGAAGGGGTGTGACGGGGAGGAAAGGATGGGTGTCCAATGCAAAGCTTTGAGCTCCTGGTGTGAGCAGAGGGAGGAGTATTCGTTCCGGCCAACGGCGCGCGGGTACAGGGGAAATCAAGGCACCTAGAGATCAAGGGCATCGCCAGTCTCTGCATTTGACTCCACAGCAACCCCGGATGCCGCGTGTCTGGACTCCCAGACCCCTCCCTTCCCGGCTGCCTGTGGTCGGGCTCCTTCGGCACCGCTCCCACCCCCCCATACACACCCCAGGACTGCGCCGGCTGATTCGGAAAATCTCCCGGACTTCTCCACTTGGTCTGATTGGAAGAGTCTCTATCTGCATTAACTCTGAAGTTTCTATCCCCTCCGAGTGACTTCAAACGCTCAAGCCCTCCTTCACTCCAATCCCATTTTAATCTGTTGTAGCTACAGGTTTTAAACACACACACACACACACACACACACACACACACACACACACACACACACACACACACACAGAAGTAATCCAAACTGAAGCCCCAGGATAAGGTTCAATCACAGATTTGATTTAAACACCAAGCAGAACGGTTACCTCTTGGTCCGGACGCGCCGGGCAGGGACCTCCTTCCCCCGGCGCGCGGCTGGGTTCCCGGCGGCCTGGGAGTAGAGCGCGCCTCCCTTCAGCAGCGGGAGGGTCTGGCTCTGACGAAACGCCGAGGGAATGCCTGACCATGCAGCCTCTGCAGTTTGCTCGGGATCCTTGCTGTCCCAAGACAAGTACTTTTATTCATTCGTCCCTTCCCCATCAATCACCACCAGACTCCTCCCGTCCCTAGCGACCGCGCAGCAACCTTTCCCCTGGGGCGACGCCTGGACAGCATCAGTCGGACCTGGCCGCTGCCATACTGGGCAGTCCTCTGACAGAGATGCGTCCTGAAAGGCTGTGGATGTATCATGGCTCAAAGCGCTTCAGATGACGAGCCTCGGCCAAGGCCAAGTTTTTACACAACTCCTGGCCCTCGAGGCTCGAGACTAGAACCTGGCTCTGAATTAAATGTGTTTAATGCCCGCTTCCTAGGTGGTGCTAGTGGTAAGGAACCCACCTGCCAATGCAGGAGACAAGAGACTAGGGTTGCATCCCTGGGTCGGGAAGATTCCCTGGAGGAGGATGTGGTAACTCACCCCAGTCTTCTTGCCTGGAGAAGGCCCTTGGACAGAGGAGCCTGTCCGGCTACAGTCCATAGGTGGCCCAGACTCTGAAGTGACTGAGCATAGGCACACGCAACGTCTGCTAAGACTCCCCTGCCCCAAAAAGTTAAACATCCCACGGTGATACCTAAACTTCGATTAGTTGGGGGTGGAGGGTGCTCTTGGCTTAAACAAAAACTATTTATTTATTTTGTTGTTGTTGTTGTTGTTTTGAGTTTTCTTTTTCTTTCTTTCTTTCGTTTTTTTTTTTGGAGGCTAATTACTTTACAATATTGTATTGGTTTTGCCATACATCAACATGAATCCGCCATGGGTGTACATGTGTTCCCCATCGTGAACCCCCCTTCCACCACCCTCCCTGTACCATCCCTCTGGGTCATCCCAGGGCACCAGCCCCAACCGTCCTGTATCCTGTATTGAACCTGGACTGGCAATTCGTTTCTTATATGATATTATGCATGTTTCAATGCCATTCTCCCAAATCATCCCACCCTCTCCCTTTCCCACAGAGTCCAAAAGACTGTTCTATACATCTGTGTCTCTTTTGTTCTCTCGCATCCAGGGTTATTGTTACCGTCTTTCTAAATTCCATATATATGCGTTAGTATACTGATTGGTGTTTTTCTTTCTGGCTTACTTCACTCTGTATAATAGGCTCCAGTTTCATCCACCTCATTAGAACTGATTCAAATGTATTCTTTTAAATGGCTGAGTAATACTCCATTGTGTATATGTACCACAGCTTTCTTATCCATTCATCTGCTGATGGACATCTAGGTTGCTTCCATGTCCTGGCTATTATAAACAGTGCTGCAATGAACATTGGGGTACATGTGTCTCTTTCAATTCTGGTTTCCTTGGTGTGTATGCCCAGCAGCGGGATTGCTGGGTCATATGACAGTTCTATTTCCAGTTTTTTAAGGAATCTCCACACTGTTCTCCATAGTGGCTGTACTAGTTTGCCTTCCCACCAACAGTGTAAGAGGGTTTCCTTTTCTCCACACCTTCTCTAGCATTTATTGCTTGTGGACTTATTTATTTATCTTAATTGGAGGACAATTACTTTACAGCATTGTGATGATTTTTGCCATATATCAATATGAATCAGCCATAAGCATGTATGTGTCACCCCCAGCCTGAACCCCCACCGTCACCTCCCTTCTCACCCTATCTCGGCTTTGGGTGCCCTGCGTCATACATCAAACTCCCTGCTGCTGCTGCTGCTAAGTCACTTCAGTCGTGTCCGAATCTGTGCGACCCCATGGACAGCCTCTGTCCACGGATTTCTTCAGGCAAGAATATTGGAGTGGGCTGCCATTTCCTTCTCCAACATCAAACTCCCACTGACTGTTTTACATATGGTAATGTATATGTTTCAATGCTGTTTTCTCAGATCATTCCTCCCTCTTCTCCCACTGAGTCCAAATGTTTTCCTGTTAAGTGTCAAGCCTGCACTGGCCCCCACCAGCATGGAAGAGCTTGATCCTTTCTTCTTAAGCCTCATCACTGCCCTGAGAGAGAATTAAAATTCCTCCCTCATTTTCTCTAGTAATGGCTCTTTTCTCTTCCTGCTATGTCTTAAGGTACTATTGTCAGCCTATCTCCAGATTTTATTACTGTCAGAACCTGATACCTATCAGGGGCAAGAAAATAATCAGAAAGGTAACATTCAGATTTAGGATATTTATCAGCAGAGCCATAAAGTGAATTCTTCCTATCCATTCTTGAACTCAGTTTTTAAGAGGTAGAAAGAAATAATACTGGCTGAGAATTTTGGCCAGTTTTAGCTAGATTGTATAGAACGGAAGTCAGAAATTCAGGCTGTACAGCATATACTGGATGTTACTCCGCTGTCCCCCAGTCAGCTAAGTCCCTGTTGATCTGTGAAATTTCAGAACCAGGAGGAGCCACTCCTTGCAGCCTCCAAGATTCTGGTGGGACCAGAATCTTGGACTTTGGGGCTTCGATACAAAGTTTTCTGGGAAAATCTAAGTAAGAAATCAATTTCTATTTTAAAAGGTGAACTTTAAGTGTGAAATATGGTTTAAAGAACATGATTAAGAAGTAATGATAAAGGAATGAGAAATATGGTCTAGAATTGTGAGTACTAATTCCAGATCTGGCTATTTTGAGCCCAGTACTCATCCTTCCTGTCTTGGTAAAAAACAAAGTAAACATTCAGTTGCTTCAAAACTGAGTCAAGTGACAATACAGAGTGTTATGTGAATGAGAAATTAAATGGATGCATTTGGAGTATATTGTGCTCAGTTTTGGACCTGTCCTTCTCCCCTATGGCAGGCACATAGAGCCCTACAGAAGGGGTTACTTTCTTTTCCCTCCTAAGTCCCCCACTTTCACTGCCATCTCCAGTCATGTTTGTGCCGCCGAGTCCTGGATGTCTATTCTAAGCCTCACTAAGATCTCACTCTCCTTTTTCTCTCTTAGCACTTTAAGACTGTTAAATACAACTGAGCACTTGATCACATTGAGGCGTTCATGGCTCAAGGTTGATTTCATGTGTATTCGCTTCTTTTGCAGGGACAGAATGATAGGTTCTTTCTGAACCACCACAATAAACCTGCCGCAAGCTGAGCTCCAGAAATAATTTTTATAGATGTGATAATTACATTTTAAGTTATGTAATTGAATTATATTTTAACAATTGTAGTCATAAGTCTCAGGGTCAAAGCCAAAAATTAAGGTAAATATACACATTCCTCACCTGAAACTTAAAATACAATACTGGATACCTACTTCAGGACCAGGTAACCTGGGATTCCCTGGTGGCTCAGATGGTAAATAGTGTGTCTGCAGTGCAGGAGACCTGGGGTTGATCCCTGGGTTGGGAAGACACCCTTGAGAAGGAAATGGTAACCCACGGACGGAGGAGCCTGGTGGGCTATACCCCATGGGGTCACAAAGAGTTGGAAATGACCGAGTGACTGATACACATACACTACAGGAAGAGGAGCTATGAGTCTCCTGATGAGGGTGACACAGGGGAGTGGAAAAGCTGGCTTAAAGCTCAACATTCAGAAAACGAAGATGATGGCATCCGGTCCCATCACTTCATGGGAAATAGATAGGGAAACAGTGGAAACAGTGTCAGACTTTATTTTTTGGGGCCCCAAAATCACTGCAGATGGTGATTGCAGTCATGAAATTAAAAGACACTTACTCCTTGGAAGGAAAGTTATGACCAACCTAGATAGCATATTCAAAAGCAGAGACATTACTTTGCCAACAAAGGTCCATCTAGTCAAGGCTATGGTTTTTCCAGTGGTCATGTATGGATATGAGAGTTGGACTGTGAAGAAGGCTGAGTGCCAAAGAATTGATGCTTTTGAACTGTGGTGTTGGAGAAGACTCTTGAGAGTCCCTTGGACTGCAATCCAACCAGTCCATTCTGAAGGAGATCAGTCCTGGATGTTCACTGGAAGGACTGATGCTGAAGCTGAAACTCCAATACTTTGGCCACCTCATGGGAAGAGTTGACTCACTGGAAAAGACTCTGATGCAGGGAGGGATTGGGGGCAGGTGGAGAAGGGGACAACAGAGGATGAGATGGCTGGATGGCATCACTGACTCAATGGACATGAGTCTGAGTGAACTCTGGGAGTTGGTGATGGACAGGGAGGCCTGGTGTGCTGCGGTTCATGGGGTCGCAAAGAGTCGGACACGACTGAGCGACTGAACTGAAACTGAACTACAGGACGTACTAAGCACCTCATCCACAGGATCTTATACTCCCTTATCATAATCTTTGGGTTAGGAATTGTTTTTCATGATTTTATAGGTAGGGAAATTGAGCTATAGAAATCAGTGTAAGATCATGTGGTTGGTTAGTTGTTAGGATTATGATTTCAATGTAGGATTCAAATCTGAGTCTATCTGGTTATACAGACTGCACTTTCGACTAACTCCATAGATTCTACACATATTTTTTGTTTTATTAACTTGGGAAAGCAGTATTTTAGACATTAGAATATTGAATTGAAGTTTAACCTTCAATTGAGTGATAATGGTAAAGGTAATGATGTGAACGTTTTCTGACTTGCTCATCTTGAATGACTCTAATCAAGTCACAAGAAGTTGAGTCTCATTTTCCTCCTTTGTAAAACAGAGGGAAAGGACTAGATGATTTTTTAAAGGTGTCACTTTAATCCATCAGTTTGACAGGTAAGCTAACTGATCCTATAAGTGTGTGAGTGTGTGTGTGTGTGTGTGTGTTTGCGGGTGTGCTCAGTGACCTGAAAATCAGAAAAGTGAGGAGAGATCTTATGCCAGACCTTATTTTTCTTCTTTGTACTTTCTCTGCTACTCATGCCTTGGGCATTACTACTACAGATACAAGGGTTTTTCTCACCTAATGACTTAAAAGCCTTTATTGATAAACGTTATTTATAAATTCACCAGTAGTTAAAGTGTTGTGTAAACACTTTTCAGTTGTAAATAGGAGAAAAAAGTTGGATTAAGTTTTAATAATTCTTTCTTGAAAACTTTTGGGTTTGAACTAATTCCGCTGTTAGCATTTATGAAGGGAATTTCTTTTTTTTTGACTTTGTAAATATGGACTGTTTTACAAAGTTGCTTTTATGAAGACACTTTTTGAAGTGTCCTAGGAAGTACTTCAAAATCCTAGATTAGCTAAAGTCACCAGAGAGAGAGGGTGGTGAAGAACAATGTCCCACAATCCCTTTCAAATGGTTTAACTAGAAAGTCTGGAAGACATGGTTGAATGCATTCCAGAATTAATTTCTCAAAGATGTTTGAGAAACGGGGAGCTCACTCAAAGCAAACCTTTTCCCCTGGTAAGAGAAAAAAGAAAAAAGAAATCCCTTACAATCACGAGAAAAAGCTAATGCTTTCATGTGATCCCCTTGCTATGAATGTACCTTTCGAAATCTACCTGCCATTCTCTAAACCATCAATGCTGGGGAATACAGTGCATGAAAAACACAGAAAGAGTTGGTTTAGTTGCTCTCCACACATCTCCCCTAGGAACAGATCTGATGATCAAATAGAGGTTGAAGTAAGAGCAAACAGAAGATTTAAAGTGACTGTACAAATCAACAGCAAACAGCCTGAGCCTTTCTATTTTTGAATTTTTCTCATATATTAAGTGACCGTAGCTATTTGGGCCTTATGGCTGAGGATGCCTCTTTAAGGCTTTCAAAGTGAAACTATAATTTACATATAGCTAAATGGACAGGCTTCCCTGGTGGCTCAGTGGTAAAGGAATCCACCTGCCAATGTGGGAGACATGGATTTGATCCCTGGGGGAGGAAATGGCAACCCACTCCAGTATTCTTGTCAAGAAAACCCACGGATAGAGGAGCCCGGAGGACTACAGTCCATGGGGTCGCAAAGAGTCAGACATGGCAAACAACCACAAGTGCACAGTTTTCACTATTGGAAGACTTTTGACAAATGCATGTTCCCTGTGACCCATACTTACCAGCGATTTTTGAAAATGCATTTATTCTTCTTTTAAAGTAGCAACATTTGAATATTTTGGATCTGGATACTATTCCTATGAAATTTTTCATTTAGACATCGTTTCTACTCTAGTATCTTATTTTATACATGGTATCAGTTTCCATGATTGAAACATGATTCATTAGAGGTGTGCTTATAATTTACAGAATCTAAAGTTTGAAGCTATATTGATAATTGCTTGACAATACCCCTAAAGTAACGAAAGTTTGATAGGCTTTTAGTAACTAGAAATAAGACATAACTAGTTATCTGCTTAGAGGAAATATGAAAAATAGCAAGGTCACACTTCTTTTATTTCCTGAGAAAAACAGCATAGTTCAAATACCTCAGGCTAAAGTCTAATTAAAGGACTTAATTAAAGGATTTGCTCCTTGCTTATGGCTTAAGCAATTTTTATATTTCTTTCTTTGATGTACTTTTTGGACACCAGTGTCAGTAAAAGAAAAAAAAAAGAGTATAAGCTGGTCTACAAAATCCTTAAAACTGTTCACAAGAACTACTTGGCACAACTTAAAAATGTATTAGAAATCCCTTCTAAGCAAGCAGTCCGACCTGGGCTCTCTTGGTTTGCCAGAGCACACTTAGCATTTACGATAATTATTCTTAGTTCATTCAATCATGGACAAAACACTCCCATTTTGTGACATTAGAATAATCCCATCATATGCCAGGAACTCCTTTTGGGAGCTGTTATTTCATTAGGATATAATTTATGATGAATTTATAGATCATTTCCTCTATTTTCTTTAATTTTCACCTTTCCTCATTACCATTCTTTTAATATCCCCAAAAGAGTGTTCAAAAAGATATTCGTCAAAGAAAGTTAGAAAGAAAGGACAGAGTGAAACATGGGGATTTAACAATTCACTCTTGAATAGAGGAGAATTGCTATTTTCTTAAAGAAAGGAGTTCTTTGCAGTACAAAATAGAATGTGCTAGGAGACGAGAAAAAGAATTTCCACAGCAGGCTTTAAAAAAAATTGTGTTTGACCAATGAGGTGTTTTTATTTCACTTTTGCTAATAATTAAAGTTTGAGTTTTAATGAAAATATTTTCAATCAAATTCTGCTGACATCTTTAGAAAGTTTCCTATCTGTTGAGATCTATTAGTGGAAGAATAGAAAAGTTTGAACTGCAAATGTAAAGGGAAACTGAATTTCCTGAAAGTTCATTTACCTTACATAAGATGAAAATTTTGATCTCCAGTCCAAACTAAAGTAAATAGCTCAGAATTATGACGCCTTTGTTAAGGTGAGGCATTATCAGGGGTTTTCAAAACTGTGCCTGATTTCATAAGGCTGTTTTGGTAAATGGCTCAGTGGTAAAGAATCTGTCTGCGAAGTAGGAGAAACAGAGTCAGTCCCTGGGTTGGGAAGATCCTCTGGAGAAGGAAATAACAACCCCCTCCAGTATTCTTGTTGGGAAATCCCATGGACAGAGGAGCCTGGTGGGCTATAGTCCACTGGGTCGCAAAGACATGACTTAGCGACTAAACCATGATAACAATGACTTAGAGATGGATGAGCAAAGAATTGACTCTTCTATTTCAGGCCTTCTAGGAGGAACAGTTATTGCTACCTATGGAAACAGGGATTCTGAAGTGGTTTATCAGCTATTAATTATTGACATTGCCCACATGCTCTCATAGGAAATGCACAGAAGACATCCTTCAGGGGCTGCTGGTCATTTAAGGGGCCCCTGCAGAGGCAGTGGGCACCGAGCAGTTAGGTAGGGAGGCAGACAGGAGATAGCAATAGGGAATCTGGCAAGTGGTTCCTCCTTTGAAAATCTATATTGCTTATTTTTTTATTGTGATAAAAAACACATAACATGAAATTTACCGTCTTAATCATTTGTAAGTGTACAGTTCACCTGTGCTGGGAATTGTTACAGGTCTCCAGTTTTCGTCTTGCAAAACGGAAACCTCTGTACCTTTTCCCTTACATCCCAGGCCCTGGCAGCAACCATTCTAATGTGTCTATGAATTTGAGAACTTTAGATACCCTTGTAATTGTCTTTTTGCGACTGACTCATTTCGCTTAGCATAATCTTCAGCTTTATCTGAGGATTATTTATCGTAGATAAATCTTTAGCTAAATCTATGTTGTAGCAGGTGACAGGACTTCCTCTCCTTTGAAGGCCCAATAATATTCCTTAATAATCCATTGTATGTTTAAAACCACATTTTGTGTAACCATTCTTCTGTCCATGGACATTGGGTCGCTTCCACCTTTTGGCTATTGTGAATAATATGGCAGTGAAGAGGTGATATGAACAGAATTCATATGTTGAAATCTAACCCTGTGGTGGCAAGCAGGAAATCACTGGCTGGCACTGGTGATCAGAACAACTTGGGCCAAACTGATGAGAAGGAACCACATGCTGGACTTCTAACAAAAGTTTCCTGAGGGTCAGAGCCCCTGGTGTCCTGTATGTGGGCTGCAGGCATACAACCTGAAGCTGAGTTTCAGTCCATGTGAAAGCTTGTTTATTTCCCATCCTTACTCTTAAGAGGCGACAGCTCTGAGTGCAACCCCAGATGGGGGATAGGGGCCCCCACTCAAGGTGTGTCCTGGACTCCAGCTTTTGTCCTCCTAGCTCTGCAAGGCTGGGAAGAAGCTGCCTCTTGGCACAACTGAACTGTTCAATGCCTGGGGGTGGCAAAAGCAGTATCAAAATGACAGGCTTACTTCTCCGGTTTTACCGTTTCTCTGAGAACTTGGCCTATTAATTCATTACCTTGCTAAATCTTTGGCTTCGAGCAATACACATACACGCACAGTATATATAAGATTAATACATATCTTTTCCCATCTTCATGAAAAAGATTGTCCTTTTTTTCATTATGGTTTATCACAGGATATTGAATATAGTTCCCTGTGCTGTACAGTAGGACCTTGCTGTTATTGATCCTATATGTTAATATAATAGTTTGTATCTGCTAATCCCAAACTCCCAGCCCTTCCCTCCCCCACCCCTTCCCCCTTGGCAACCACAGATCTGTTCTCTGTATCTGTAAATCTGTGTTTGTTTCATAGATACGTGTATTTGTGTCAAATGTTAGATTCTACATATAAATGATATCATGTTATTTTTTTTTTCCTCTAACTTTGCTTAGTAGGATAATCTCTAGGTCCATCCATGTTGCTGCAAATGGCATTATTTCATTCATAAGAAAGATTGTTCTTAATTGCCTAGTTCTCTGTTCATGGTCGTAGAAGTCAGAGATTCAAAGATCCCTGTGTGAGCACTGAGCCTTCACATCCTTGATCTGGGAGCCTCAGTAAGTTCAGAGATTCTCAAGTTGAGGTAGGTTGAGGGCTGGACTCTAGAACTGTACTGTTGCATTCAGAACTTGCTCTGGATTTATGTAGGAATTGGACAGGCCTGAAATTGTACAAGAAGGATATTAATAGATCCATTTGGGGAAATGTGAGGACTGGGGAGGTCTGTGTCTAGAAACCAGGTCAAGAGTTAACAAGGGTGGGTGTACTCAAGATAAATTTAAGACAAATTTCCCCTTTTTGACAATTTGGTAAAAGACCAGCTGTGGAGTTTAGGTGAAATAGACAGTCAGGAACTTCATAGAAATGTCTTCATGATATTGTTCCCATTTCAAGGTAGTTGAAAAAGTAGGTGAATGATTATCATCACTGCAGTGCTTTCAATAAAATTTATCCTGAGTAAGAGCTATAACATCTTTAGACTTTCACAGCTGCTTTTCTTCTACATTTATCTATCCATCCATCCATTCATCTATCTAGATATTTATAGTAAATAATCCATATCTTGTGGGTGAGTCAAGTATTTGTAGAAAAAAGCATATTTGACCTTTAATATGCAAGCAAAAAGACAAGCAACTAATCTTTTATTTTATAATCATTTGGGCGGTAAATAAGATGCTACTTTTATTATGTATACATATATGTGTAGATGTATTATAATATTACATATGACTATAACTGTTTTGCCAAAAGTTTTACTTTCATTTTAGGTTGGAAGGAAATTTGTTAACAAAAGAAATCTCTTGTTACTCACAAATAAACAATTTAAATTTTTTATAGAAAATTATTTGACAATTTCAATATACAGTCATTTTAAAGAAAAGCTGTAGAAACAATAGAGAGAACAGTGCATACATCACCAAATTGGGCCAATAATCTATATCCAGACTTGAACAGCACTGGTAAGTCCCTTGTTAATAGCAACCCAGAGTCTCAGTTGTGAAAGGGTTCCAGGCGGTGCATCTACCCTACAGGTAAGCCTTCAGATGGCAGTATGGGGGGCTCCTGTTTATAATCCCAGGCTGCAAACTGATACCATCATCATCAGTTTGTGTGCAAAAATGCAGCTCTGTTTTAACTTTTGCAATGTTTTTACAATACTGTTACAGTTTGTTTCATCTGGTGAGTCATTAAGACTTCTTAGACCCTGGGAGGCTGGCCTGGTCCTCAGGGGCTTAAAAGAGATTCCAAGACCCACTCCCTTTCTTATCTAAAGTGTTGTCTGACTTGCTGTGTTTGCAGGCAGGCACGGAATCCAAGCAGAGTCCAGGTTAGTCAGGAACAAGTCAGAGGCCTGCTTTCTTGCTTCTGAAGACTGAATAAGACTTTCTCCATTTTAGTTTCCATGACAATAGTAAATCATCATATTTTTAAAAATGTAATGTTAACCACTGTCTTATATCAAGAACCAAGTGACCTGATCTTTGGTGGTCCTCTTTCACCACCAAGAAATATTCTGAGGAATGTTTCATCCCTTTTGCTTACCACAGGGTGGTTCTGTGCTGGTATTGTTACCAAATATTTTATATATTTTTTTCATGACAGTGTTTTTTGGTATAAAATTAGCTAGAGTACAAGATATTTTAAGGAGATTTGTTTCCAAAAAGAATGTTTTTTCCGGAAAAAGTTTACCACTGGAGGCATCAACAGTGTGTTCGGCTGAAAAGTAGCTCTAAAAACACATATTTAAGTTATTCCATCTGAAACATATAAATGAAAATGGCTTTGCCTGAGATTAAAAAATGGCCCTTTCCCCTTGGATTTCCAGACATAATACAGCTTCTTGGAAATCAAGAGACGATCAAGTCAGGGAACAATGTGATCCTTACCTTTAGGGCAAAGCTGTATTTGCTTGAGGGATGAAGGTAAAATGTCATGGTCTTGGTAATGTTTTCACCAAATTATTTAAGAAGAATTTCCTAAGTATTTCTTAAAATATTTCTAATGCGTAATTTAGCAACAATCATTGTCCAATCTCCAATTGTTAAAATAATTTCTCTAAGTATCAGGTTTACTTAGAGCTCAGACTATATCAGCAGAAGAACCAAAGCAATATGACTGAAGCATTTTCAGTTGTATTCAGACATGTATCACGTTGAAAGTTTAGGTGCAGACATTGACGAGGGTCAAAAGGTGAGTGATTCATTTCCTGTACTTGTCAGGATGCTGCTTGTTACAACAGATTTCTGGAAGTGACTGACAGTGGAAATAATCATGTGAAGGGATTGTTTGTTTTGCCTGAGCAAGTGTAATGTGGGCCTAATACCAGGAATTGTTTTGGTTATTAGAAATTCTCAGAGTATATGAGTGAGAAAACCAAAATATACAGGATTCTGTCTTCCTAAACAGTTACTAATATATGAGGGAAAAGGGTAAGATAAATATCTAAGATCTGGTCGTACAGACTGTACCTTTCAGCTACATGTATGTGTGACTCTTCTTTGATACTTGGTGATGTATATTGGCTTCAGCTTAGTCTTACAACACAGCCTCTGTTTTCTTTGGTTGTTATTTTTAGTTACTCAGTTGTGTCTGACTTTTTTGCATCCCCATGGACTGTAGCCTGACAGTGTCTTCTGTCCATGGGATTTCCCAGGCAGGAATACTGGAATGGGTTACCATTTCCTTCTCCAGGAGAATCTTCCCAACTACGAATTGAACCCATGTCTTCTACATTGCGAGTGGATTCTTTACCACTGAGCCACTGGGGCAGCCCATCTGCTCTCTTTAGATGGCCTTTATTTTTTAAAAAGTACATTAGAAGACTTCCTCTTCTATGGCTTATTTGCTATTATTTTTGGCTAAGATCTATCTATCATTATTTTGAAACAATGAAATATCAACTGTCTTATTTCTTATATGAATTAGATGTTTCTATCCGAGGCTGCTTAGTTGCTTCATCTGTGTCCAATTCTGTGTGACCCCATAGACTGTAGCTTACTGGGCTCCTCTGTGCATGGGATTCTCCAGGCAAGAATACTTACCTGGAATATATATACCCAGAACTCAAATTGCTGGATCATATGGTAGCTCTATTTTTAGCTTTCTGAGGAACTTCTATGCTGTTTTTAATAGTGGTTGCACAAGTATGTGGATTTCTTTTACTAAATATGTACTACAATAGTATGCTGGCTGTGCTTAGTCGCTCAGTCGTGCCCAACTCTCTGTGACCCCATGGACAGTAACCCACCAGGCTCCCCTGTCCATGGAATTCTCCAGGCCAGAATACTAGAGTGGGTTGCCATTCCCTTTTCCAGGAGATCTTCTCGAACCAGAAATCAAACCGAGGTCTCTTGCATTGCAGGCAGGATTCTTTACCACTGAGCCACCAGGGAAGCCCCTAGATAATTCTTAAGGACCTGAAAATAGATCTGTACATGGCAGGTGAACTTTCCAATGCTTTATTTATTTGGCTGTGCCAAGTCTTAATTGCAGTCTGTGGGATCTAGTTCCCTGACCATGGATCAAACTGGGCCTGCCCACTGACAGCATGGAGTCTTAGCCACTGGACTATCAGGGAAGCCCCTCCAATACTTCCTTGATATCAATCTTCCGTTTAAACCCCTGGACTAGAAAAAGGAGAGGCTTATGCCTCTTACAGAAGAGATGGTCTGAAAAGCAGATAAGAGCATGGGCCTTAGTCACTCTGAAATCTGGTCAGTTATTTAGCTGAGAACACTTAAGTGAATCATTTTACCCCCATGTATCTCCTGAGTAAAAAAGGAGTAAGAATAGTGACTCCATTGTAAAATTTAAGTTCTACAGTTTGTAAAGCATTTAGAATAGTGCTGGTCTTCCTTGATAGTCCAGTAGTTAAAGACTTTACACTCCCAATGCAAGGGGCCCAGGTTCCATCCCTGGCTGGGGAAAGATCCTGCATGCTGGCCAGTGGGGCCAAAAAAAAAAAAAAAAAAAAAACACCACTTAAAAAAAGAATAGTACTTTGGATAGAGTGACCATCTAGAAATATCAGAGATCATTTTCATTAATATATTTTCTGTTTGAGGGTAAATACTAGGGTGGGGACACTGCATGATGGAGTCTTTTGGATGAGGGCTTGTTTCTAATAGAATTGATGTATATTATGATTGACTGATAGATAGCTGAGTTTATGCCATCACTCTTTCTTGCATTGGATTGCTTTCTTCTGATAATCAATTATATGATGACCGGAAATGAGCAAGACTGACCATCTTGGTGACAGTTTCATTGTCTTCAAATACATAGCCATTGCCTTTATGACCACTTGAAAGCCAGTCAAGAAAACTGAAAAGCATGAGAATTAGTTATATGGACAGTCGATTTTTCATCACTTACAAAGTTAGAGCTGCATAGATTCAAATGCCTTGTTTATTTCAGTAAGTTCTTAAAATGCACTTTCATGTGAGAAATATACTCCAGTAAGCTACTTTTGGAGAAGACTCTATAAATAACTGGTTCATGGTGGTGTCAGTTCTAATTTTTACTTCAAAATACATTAATATTTTATATTTAATATTATTAAATGTCTGTAACGTGGCACCACAAATTAGCATAAATGATTTCTTCACTCTTTGGATGCTTGTGCTCTGGGATACAATAGCACTGTGATGGAGCAATGGTTTGGGGGAGAACTTTCCATGTTGGTGGACATGAACCATCCATCAGTGCAAATCTGAGATCAAAATCATGTCAGAAATTGTGATAGTTTGTAACATACTAACTTTTCAAAAGTACATACAGAAAGCTACTGAGAAAAGTCCAGCATGTTTTGATACATCTGTTATGTGCCAAAATAGAACTTTCAGCAGTTCTGAGATGTTTGCAGAAATAATGAGACTTGGCTAAACCCTTGCGGTGCCTAAAGTGCAGTCTTTGAGGAGTTTAATATGCACAGCTGGGTCTTGTTATTGGTGCCAGTGGAATTTGGAGCACTATCTATTTTATGACATTTCTACACCTATTTTTACCTTATAAGGTAGAGTCCCAAACTCTAAGTGTGTATTATACACAAGCCTATATTTAGCAGCAAAATACCAATTTTTGCAAGCCAAAGAGAAATAGAAATTCAGTTTCCAGATGCTGTTTTTGAAAAGCAGCATCTAGATCATTGCTGCCCTGTGTCACGAGGTTGTTGACTAAGATAATTTCAGCCTGTTTTCTTAAAGCCATTGTATAAAGCAAATTTCTGTTTTTTAATATAATATATAAAATATTTACATGGATAGTTGAAACTAAAATAAAATGAAACTTCAAATATTGTAAGGACACCGATGAAGTGGCTCAGTTTTATTAGAGTTTATGTTTAAAGTCATGCCCCTCCCATATCTGCCTTTCCTCACTTTATTGAGGAATTTCCCAAATTTTGTGTGAGAAGTCATATCAAACAGCAATGACAACAACTTATAATCAAACTGCTTATAAATAGCAATCTTGGAGAAGCTTCCTGATCCATAGAAGTTTCTTCCTCTGTCTTGATTATGCAGGGCTGTACCCCTACCAATGCAGGAGACATGGGCTCCATCCCTGGGTTGGGACGATCTCCTGGAGAAGGAAATGGCTACCCATTTTAGTACTCTTGCCTGGGAAATTCCATGGACAGAGGAGCCTGATGGGCTATAGTCCATGGGGTTGCAAAGAACTGGACATGACTTAGCAACTGAGCATACATGCACCACTAAGAGACCGTGTTTGTATCATATGACAGCCTAGCTGTCACCATAGCCGATTGGTGGGAGAGGTACTAGACCCCAGCTATCCTATTGCCCCATCAGTGTTCAGACATATGGTAGGTTTTCAGTGAATATTGATAAGTGAATAAATTAACAAACTTAAAAGATGGTAGCCATCAGCATATCTCTTTTCTGAAGGTGGGAAGGAGATGCTTATTTCTGTCAATGGGACTGAAGAATGAATTTGTGTGTACAAATTAATAAGTAGGAGGACTGGAAACAGATATTAGTTTTTCGATTAATGATAGCTGACTCAGATGACCTGGCTAACCTACATCCTTCCTGTCTTTGCTAATAAGAAATATTTTATGAGGAAGATTTCCTAAAGCTGCAGTAGATTAGTTCTAAGGGCTTTCTTATCACAGCACTTATTACACTGTATTGAGTTTTTCTGTTTGCTTATCTGCCTCAGTGCATCCAATAAGTCTCTATTTTTAATACTGCTGCTGCCATAATGACCATCACCACCACTTCATCACATCACCATCACTAACACCACCAAGTCATAACCACCGCCATCATGACTACCACCATCACCAACACCACCAGGTGTCCACCACCACCATCACCATCACCACCAAGTCATCATCACCACCATCACTACCACCACCAAAGATCGTAGGTCCCCTGAAATCAGGGGTCATGTTCATGCATACAAACAGGGTAGGTTCTGAACAAACATGCTTAGGTGTTATATCACAGGTTGGAACAGAAATATATGGCTAATGTCTCTAAAACTTAACTAAAAAATGCCTTCATGGAATGCTAGGCTTTTTTTCTTTTGAAAAAAATATTCCTTGAATTTTCTGATTTTCCTTTTCAAATGTATGTAAATTCTATTGTGATTAATGTGACACAAATTTTTTGAAGCAAACTGCAGTGGAGAAAACTTAGAAGTGATCAACATATAACCATTAAAAAATTGGTTACAACATAATTTTATTACATCCATAATAGAAAATACTATTTAATCATTGATGATTGAATAAAGTAGACCTATGTGGAATTGAAAGTCACTCAATTGTGTCTGACCCTTTGCGACCCCATGGACTATACAGAACCATGGACTATTCCATGGACCCCATGTCCATGGAATTCTCCAGGCCAGAATACTGGAGTGGGTAGCCTTTCCCTTCTCCTGGGGAATCTTCCCAACCCAGGGTTTGAACCCAGGTCTCCCGCATTGCAGGTGGATTCTTTACCAACTGAGCTACAAGGAATTTAGTCATTGATGTGAATAAACCAGACCTACGTGGAAAGATGTTCACAAAAGATTACTGCATGGAAGAGTCTGCTTCAGTACAGAACGTATAGTTTCAGAATATTTTTATGAATTATAGATACACGTGTGAAAGCAGGCATGCACATACATCCATATATGTAAAAAAAGAAAAAACTGTAGATAACAAATTATTTATATTTACGTTGGGGTTGTAACGAGTATAGAAAACTTATGAAGGACTCTCATTTTTGGGCTTTAGATGCATGTGTTTTTTAGAATATATTTTACTTAGCCCACAGTTAGTTACTATGACAGCTAGTCACCAAAATGGTCCACCATGGTCTCTTCCTCACGGTATTAGATCTGTGTGCAGTCCTTTTTGACACTGTGCCAAGGTTGATGTGTTGATCTGTGTTATCAACAGAATGTGACAGAAGTCACAGTATGTGACTTCCAAGCTTAGGTTGTAAAAGACCCTACATTTTCTCTGCTCTCTCTCTCCTCTGTTTCTGATTCTATGTGTGTCTCACACACACACACCACACTCTCTCTCTCTCTCTCTCTCTCTCTCTCTCTCTCTCTCTCTTACCTATCTCCTTACTTGATCTGAGGAAAGCCAGTTGTCATGTTATAAGTATTCATGTAGAGATGCTCTTCCTATATAGAAACTGAGGTCTCTGACCAATAACTAATGAAGAGATGAGGTCTATGAGCAGCCACGAACCGGAACTTGGGAGTGGATCTCAGACTGAGTTGAGCTTCAGATGACTAAGTTCCCCAGCAATAGCTTGACTACATGCTGATAAGATCCTTGGGCCAGAACTGTCCAACGGTACCACTCCTGGATTCTTGGTCTCTGGGACTATTTGCTATAAGAAATGTCTGATATTTTAAGCTCTAGACTTTGATGTAATTTGTTACTTAGAAATAGTTAAGAAATACAATTTGCTATTGCTGTTGTTTTAGTTACTAGGTCATGTCCAACTCTTTGCAACCCCATGGTCTACAGGCCACCAGCCTCCTCTGTATGTGGAATTTCCCAGGCAAGAATACTGGAGTGGCTTGCCATTCCCTTCTCCAGGGGATCTTCCCAACCCAGGGATCAAACTCACACCGAGGCAGATTCTTTACCCCTGAGCCACCAGGGAAGCCCAAGTAATACATTTAGTAAATACTTATTGAATAAATACCCACATTAACTTTGATTTCAAAAAATATATAATTGTATGCAAAGAATGAGAAAGCACTTTAAAAAACCATTGAATTCATGGCAGCTCAATTTCATTATGTGTGGTCTCAATCCATAGATATGAGAAGCAAAACAGCTGTCACATGGAGGGAATGTTTAAGAAATGTACTAACATTGCAGAAACACTGTCATAGACAATTGTTTATAAAATAGAAGTGATTCAGATTTAGATTCAAAGAAAAGAAATTCATTTTTGTAAAGTGGGTTTCTTGTACATAGCCATATATAAATATTTATAACACGTATACTCATATGCATATCTATATGGGTGTGTAACAGACATTCATAATTAACATGCTAATAGAAAATAGATTGCTTAAAATCAAATGTAAACTAAAGTTCGAATTATAGTAACCAATAAAAATACATTATATATTAATGTTTGTTTTCTCATTAAGAAGGTATGTAGTTACATTCAGAAAAATCTTCCTATTTACAGCTAAGTACTTATTGGATTCATAGAAGACCAAGGTACTTTGAGCACACTTCAACTGGCTTACATGACCGTGTTAACTGACCTTGATGTGGGTAAAGGGAAGAGACATTTGGTAAACAAGAGCAATGTATCTATTACCAGAAAAGGATTTGCTTTACAAGGATTTCAGGAAACTTCTATCGTGAGACACTGATTTGCTCTTTAGAAATGAATGTTCAAGTTACTTTGGTATTTGGGAGAGGATTTTCTTAAGATAGTTTTATTTTTGCTTTGACACTGAGCTGCCCTGACTGGGGGCTGGGGGCAGCAGGCAGTGCAGAATACCATCTTATAAAGCAAATATTTAAAAAGTAAGTATGTATGCAGCATTTACAACCTGATCACTAAATCCTAGCTTAGTAATAAGAATTAACCATGATCATAGTTTTTACTGTCCATCAGCATGTTTGTTTATTAACTCACCCTGAAACATGTCTGAGGCAATTCTTTGTCATGATTAGGATTTAGTTGCCAAGTCTTAGAGCACATTAGCATCAAACTCCTTTCAGATTACTCCTCTTAGCTGCTATGAGCTGCTTATTTTCCTTCTTGGACTGTCTGGGTTATTTAAATGGATGATATTTGTTTGCACTTCCAGGTTTCTGATCTTTAGGAATCTGTAGCACTTTCTCAGTATCTTCTCCATCCTCTCCTCTCCTAAGAATGAAGGAAAAAATGACAGGAAGGGACTACATGGGGCTTCTCTATTCGGAAAGTATAAGATGATTAGTTATGTCTACTTGAAGTGAAGCTGTTTCCATGTTATTATTACATAGACGTTAAATATCCTTTTATCTAATAATAATTGTCTCTGGCTAAATGCATTGGCTAGGGTAGCTCAAATCATAGAATGAAAGTTCTCTTTAATAAGAAGTGTTAGTTCACAGACAAATTTTTATAAAACTGTTTTCTGAAAGAATCAATTCTGTTTCTTAAATACAAAAATAAGACAAAATAATATCAGAATCCAATTTTATAACACAGACATAATTATCTCGACAGTTAGATTATTGGAAAAATGTGAGGAGAGACTCCATTCAGAACCAAGAAGAAATATACCCAAGGGTGGAGACAGAAGTCCTGAAATTTTGACACTGTCTCAGAAAGGAAGGGTAAAGACAGTACAGACATAAACAGATGAACCTAGAATTCTGAGGATTGAAGATACTCGAAATCTATGAAGTAAAGTGGACATCATAGACAGTTTCATCTATTTCCCAATCTTTCAGTGTCTCTCCTTGGATCTAATTTATCAGAACATACCTGCATAATGACATGTGAAGAAGATATGAGAAACGTTAGTCTCTATTGCTTATTTAATAAGTTTTATTATTTAAAGCAATACTAGTAATAATAGTTTTCACTTACTGAGTGACAGCTCAATGACATATCAGTTGCATAATTTTTCTATGTGTCTGACTTTGGTAGAACCTTATTTTTAAAAACTCTATGAAGTAAATATTTCCTGGCATTCAAGATGAGTCATTCAATATGCCTATGTACATAGAGCAAGTAAACAATGGATGGAGAATCTGAGACTAAGGCTGTCTGACTCCAGTCCCACACTCTCCAAATGTTTTGATCATGCTCACATTGACAGTGTATGTCAAAGTCCGTTCATGGCTTCAACTGGCATACTTATTGAAAAAGATAATAAATACAATCAAAACCATAAATGCTAAGTGAATTGTTCCAATATTTGGTGTTAGCCAAAGCAGTTTTTCTTTCAATCCCTTTTAAGATGGAACTCAATGTTAATGTTTTAGTAACACAAATTTAGAGTTCAATTCAAATCTCTCCAAGATTAAAATAAGTGAATAAATCAGGAGGCATAATGACTTCTGGAAAACATGCAGTTGTAATAAATCTGTCATGACCAACTAAAGGATACATCACATTAAAGAAGCAAACTTTGATGTTTTGCCAAGTATTAAAGCATGCAAATTTCCCTTGTGTGGCATTATACATATTTAAGAAGTGTTGATGACAGGGCTGTTTTAAATTTTCTGCAAATGTCCTTTTATGGGAATATTTGTTTCTGTGGTGATCTTAAGATGCTAGAAACTCCTGCGTCCATTTCAAAACACCTGTGAATATTGTGGCAAGAACTTCAAAATTGAATTTTGTGGGACATTTTTTCTGGTAGGCAGAAAAGTAGGTTGGAATACTGAATTTTGGATTTTAACTTCTATGGTCTTTAACAAATTTTCTAATCTCTCTCAGCTTTAATATTATCATTTGTATATTTGTAAAAATAATACCTTTTCACAACTTTGTTGGGAGGATTAAGTGAGGTCATGAATGAAAAGAAATGCCTTTTACATTGTAGGTGATCCATAAACATTTATCTTAAAGAATTTCTGTGCAAATTAAATGAGATGATGATGATAAAGGATTTGTACAATGTGAGTACTCAGCAAACATATGTGATTCCCTTCATTAGGGATTCTTTTGAATTATGGTAGCAGGTTGGACTTAAAATTATGTGCAGACTTGTGTTCTTATGGGATGCATATCATGTTGATATTCACCATTACTACAGCTACCTGATCATTAACTTACTTCTGCAATAAATAAGCAAATACTTACTGATTTAACCCCTAGGTTCTAAGCACTATGCTAGGCACCAGGGGTTGAACATGTAGCGTGGAATCAGATGTTATTGTCACCATAAAAAAGATTAATTATAGGTGTGAGAATGGTTAATTCTAACAGAAAAGAGTTTAAGAATTATTTAAAAAGGATGATCATAATGAAGCTGAGCTGTGAAAGATGAGCAGATGTCCTCTAGGCAGAAAAGAATGATAGGAAATTTCAGAAAAATGGAAAAGCTTGATAAAATTCTTGATAGAAAATTTCCCAAGGTACCTGAGGCGTTTCAATGTCAGTACGCCTGGAATAGAGAACAGAGGAGGGGCATTCAGTGCAATAAGAGTGAGAAGACAGCTTTAGAGGATGATGGAGGCTCCCTTTGTTGATGTTCAGTCGCTCAGTTGTGTCCGACTTTTTGCAACCTCATGGACAGCAGTAGGCCAGGCTTCCCTGTCCTCCCCCATCTCCTGGAGTGTCCTCAAACTCATGTCCATCGAGTCAGTGATGCCGTCCAACCATCTCATCCTTTGTCGTCCCTTTTGCCTCCTGCCTTCAATCTTTCCCAGCATCAGGGTCTTTCCTAATGAGTCAGCTCTTCCCATCAGGTGGCCAAAGTGCTGGAGCTTCAGCTCTAGCATCAGTCCTTCCAATGAATATTCAGGATTGAATTCCTTAAGGATTGACTGGTTGGATCTCCTTGCAGTCCAAGGGACTCTCAAGAGTCTTCTCCAATACCACAGTTCAAAAGCATCAATCTTCAGTGCTCAGCCTTCTTTATGATTCAACTCTCACATCCACACATGACTACTGGAAAAACCACAGCTTTGACTATATGGACCCTTGTTGGCAAAGTAATGTCTCTGCTTTTCTATGCTGTTCTAGGTTTGTCATAGCTTTTCTTCCCATACACCAACCTAAGAAGGCTCCCATACACTGACTTAAGAAGACTGTGGTTTACCTTTTAGACCTGGGGAGCAGGTGAACCCTACAACTGGGATCATGGACAGATCAGTTTACTAGAGAATCTCATTCCAAGTCAAATAGAGGATAGATTGCTTGTGTGTGGGGGGCGGGGAGGGAGTAAGTAAAAATGCACAGAAAGCATGTGGACTAAAATTGTCATAGCCCATGAGCAAGATGAAGAAACTTTAGCTGCAAATATTTGAAGAGGGGATGGATGGAATTTGAGAAAGTTGTTGTATGACTCCAAACATACAAGGTGTGGTCTCTGTATGTGAGTTGAAGGAAATGAGGAGTCTGGAAGCCTCACTCTGGATGGGTACATTTTGGTATTATTCATTAAGAGGGGAAGCCCAGGAATTTGGGGGCAAAGATGATGAGTTCAGTTTAGGACTAGTTTAATTTAAGATGCCTGGGAGATAGTTAGGTGTGACATCTGGTTGAAAATTGGAGGTGTGAGTCTGGAGCTCACTTCTTAAATGCAGTTAAATGTTTGGGACTTGTCATTTAGTTTGGATGCCCTCATCCTGGATGAGTATGGGAGTGCGTGTAGAAGCCTTTCCACAAAAAGATTGCAAAAGAATGGCCAAAAAGAAAGAAGAGGAGTTACAGAAGACAGAGGAGAGAAGACATTTAAGAGGCTCAGGATGATGGTAACAGAGAACTCTATTTTGTTTGTTTTTAAGCCCCTATAGAGGCTTCCCTGATGGCTCAGAGGTAAAGAATCCACCTGCAGTACAGGAGATGCAGGTTCCATCTCTGGGTTGGGAAGATCCCCTGGAGAAGGAAATGGCAACCCACTCCAGCATTCTTGCCTGAGAAATCCCAAGGACAGAGGAGCCTGACAGGCTACAATCCATGGGGTTGTAAAAGAGTTGGACATGATTTAGCAACTCGACCACCACTACAAGAAATCCCTATAGACATTCATAATTATTTCTGAAAGAAATATTTCTTAGGAGAGAGGTGATGGTATGGTAGATTTGTCTGTTTTCTCTGAGGAAAATAAATATCTAGAAATGACCAGTATTCACAAAGAGCATTACACTCCATTACTTTGATTGGTTGCTGCTTAATTTAAAAATAGGGACTTCCCTGGTGGCTCAGATGGTAAAGCGGCTGCCTACAGTGTGGAAGACCTGGGTTCGATCCCTGTGTTGGGAAGATCCTCTGGAGAAGGAAATGGCACCCCGCTCCAGCTCTCTTGCCTGGAAAATCCTATGGACAGAGGAGCCTGGTAGGCTACAGTGCATGGAGTTGCAAAGACTCAGACATGACTGAGTGACTAAACTTAATTTTTAAAAATGTCAAAATTCTTTTAATGTTATACCAAATAACTAACAGTTGCATGATGTTCACAAGATTCTTTCACTTGCGCTAGTCCATTTTCCGCACAGCAACCTCATTTCTGTTTTATAGGTTAGGATGTTCCTCCTAAGCAGGTTAAATGAGAGTGCACAGATCACCAGAATTAGAGTAGGAACGCTGTAACAACAGTGTCTTCTTAGTCAGCTCAGGCTGCTGTAACAAAATATCACAGGCCAGGTGACTCCAACACAGACATTTATTTCTTGGAGCGCTGGAGGTTGAAAGTCTGAGGTCAGGATGCCAGCATGGTTGAGTTCAGGTTTTTTGGCTTGCAAGTGGATTTTTTTTTTTTTTTACTAAATCCTCACATGGTGGAGAGAGAGAGAGAGAAAGTTAGTTCTGGTGTATCTTCCTCTTCTTTGTTTTTAAAAAAGCATTTTATTTATTTATTTTGGCTGTGCTGGGTCTTCACTGGTCCACATAGGCCTTCTCTAGTTGTAATACACATGCTTCTTATTGTGGTCGCTTCTCTTGCTGCAGAGCACAGGTTCTAGATCGTGTGGGTTTCAGTAGCTGGGGCTCCCAGGATCTGGAGCACAGATTCAGTAGTTCTGATGCATGGGCTTAGCTGCTCAGTGGCATACGGGATATTTTCAGACCAGGGATGGAACATGCCTTCTACATTGGCAGGTGGATTCTTTCACCACTGAGTTACCAGGGAAGCCCTCTTCCTCTTCTTATAAGGGCACTAATACCATCATGGGGGCTCCATCTTCATGACCTTTTCTGAACCCAATTACCTACCAAAGGCTCCATCCAAATATATCATCTCATTGAGGATTAGGACTTCAACATGAGTTGTAGGGATGAGGGGACACATTCAGTGCATCACAAGAACCATGGTATAAATTTTTCCAAAAAAGAATGAGAGTTATTGGAAGGCTTCCAAGTTTGTGCATTAGGGACAGTTGTTGTTGTACACCCTGGAATCCATTTGGCACATGGTAAATGCTCAATCAATGTTTGGTGAACTAATGCTCATATAAAGCAAAAAGCCTTGCTGGGAATACCAACATAATTATATGCAATATTGTCTTGAGTATAAAGTTGTAATGTCAGTTCAGTATTAAGTTGTGGTTTCATGAAAATCCATGAAGAGAGACAAAAGAATAAAAGTCTATGCCAATCTTATGATGCACTTTGCCACAATTTGAAGATTATTGTATAAAGGGCTTCATTACTGTGTGAAAATATTAATAGAAAAAACCTGTGGTGATGCCATACATTTATGAAGTGTTTGTAATAAACCAAGACCTATTTCTGTTGTTCTGTATTAGTTCATTTAATCCTCACAACATCTCTGAGAGATGGCTAATTCCAGATGAGGAATTTCAGGGAAAAGGAAGTTAAATAACTTGCCCAAGGCTGGACAGAGATAAAGCTGATTTCAAAAACCCAAGAAATCTGAGTCCAGTGCCTACTTGGTAGCCACTAGGTTATCCATGTCTCAGATAGGTCAAACAGGCTTTTCCTGGTATTTCTCCTTTTCTTTGCTTAGATCATGTTGCACCAATTAATAAGGGTGAAATGTGAATTGTTTTCAGTAATGTTTACAGCAAATGAAGCTCAATTGACATTGTAATATGAGGAATTAATAATGTATCCAACCTTAGTAATGACCATGTTCATCCAGAATCTAACATGCAGGTAAAAAGAAAACCATTAGTGTTTTTTCCCTATTAACTGACGTCAGTGAGAAAAGGAAATGGAGAATTGAGGTGTACTCAAAAACATTGCTATTTAAGGAAATATTTGTTTTCCAAATTATAAAAACTCTTTTCCTAACAAACTTGATTATTTTTATTTTATACTAATTATACGAATACATTAGTTTAGGGAGTATTGCTGTTTTGCTGAAATATTTAGTTTAAGTTAAAAAAAATCATTAACAAAAGAAACTATTCATTATAAACATATAAACAATTTCATTTTTTAATAGATCATTTGATTTAATTATAATATATAGTTATTAAAGGAAAAGAAATAGAAACAATAGAGGGAAGTAACAGTATATACATCACCAAGTTGGTCTGACCTGCATCCAAACTTAGACAGCACTGGGAAGTCACTTGTTAATAGCAAGCCAGAGTCCTAATTGGAAAAGTGTCCTGGGCAGTGGGTCCACCCCACATGCAGTATCCAGGCAGGTCAGAAGCAGGTCAGAGATCTGCTCTCCTGCTTCTGAAACCTGAACAAGACTTCCTCCACTTTAATTTCCCTAACAATTATACTTTTGCAAAAATCTACCTAATATATTATAACTTGTTATTGCTAGTATAAACGTTCTTTTTTTTGCTGGAAACGGTTAGCCTGCCATTTAAGGCAAACTTAGTCTAAAATAGAAATCAATTTCTGACTTCTCCAACTGTTACATATTGTGGTTATTACACTCTAGCTAAATATTCTCCTTTCTTTTGTAAAAGCTATTCTTTGATTTAACTGCCTGAAAATGTGCAACACCCTGTCCTGTAAAGCAATATTTTGCTGTGTGGATAAGATAATTGAGAGTGATTTACCTAAATTGCCTTTAATATATGGACAAACTTTAATTAGATTATACATATCTCATCATATTAAATATTTATATAGAGCCTTGACTGTTAAAACTTGTGGCATTAAAGAAGTCTTACTGTTCAGAGTAATTTCCATAGCAACAGAGATTTCTTACATACTCAAGGATTTCATTTTTCTCTTTATAATCCTTGAAACATCTATTCATTTACTGAAACTTTTCTTTAGCTTATTTAATTTTTCATGAAGGTGTATTGATATAACTTTACCAGTTTATTTCAAAAATAGTACCACTTTTGATTTTAATCAAACTTTATAGACAGTTCCCTAGCTTTTTCTTCTAAAATTTAGTCACTCAGTCATGTTTTTATTTTTATTTTTTGCCTTATTCAATATCTTAATGGTTGTGTACATTTTAATCTCATCTTTCTCTCAGCCTTTATCATTCCTGATTTATAAGCTCTCATTATTTTTTGGCCTTTTCCCTTCATTATCTTAATATCTCTTCCATAGATTTTTAAGTTTCATTATTTATTACTTCATTTCAGTGATCAAAAAGTGCATCCATCACCCTGAATTAAGATGCCAGAATTTTGAATAAGTAAATAGATTTTTCTCAAAGCTCTCTAGAAAATTTTAAGAAAATTTTTCTAAAAAGATATCCACCAACACATCTTTAGATTTATATAATAAAGTTCTCTTGTTTTATATCAAAACAAATTGGGGAGAGACACAGAAAATTTCTGCAAACTCAAGAAAGTAAAGCCCTAACATTGGAGATGGTCAAACTCCAGCTGAAAAACCACTTAGAATCTAAACAGTGAAGATCATGGAACAATATGTCTTACTTCACACTTAGTCTGGAGGACAGATTGTAAAGTGAAATCTGCAAAATTTCAAACTCCCAGGTAGTTTGGAGACTAAAATACCAATCTTATGGAGTAAATTTTTAAAATATTTGCCAGGTTGTATGACTGGGCAGAAAGATGTCTAATGCGTTCCAGTGAGAACAGAAATGCTCTACAGGGAGTATTATTTGAAGACTGTTAGAGAATTCTTGGCTCTGGATGTTGAGTCGATCTAAGGTAGGGGCCTGGTTATCAATAGGATCCATTCCCCTCTGAGCTTATCATTCAGTAGGTTTTAAGAACTCACTGCTTCCAGCATAAACTTAATCTCATCCCTTCATGCATTAGATGGATAATTTTTTTACAATGTATAAGGCACCGTGTATAGATTACATCTTCAAGAAGTTTAAGCTCACTTACCAGAGGAGTTAAAGTAAGTGAACCTAAATTTAAATAAAAGGCAGAGAGTATGGTAATTGCATAATAAAGGTATAAATAAAGGATTGTGTGGATCAAAAATAGAAACTCACATACAGTTGATAGACTGATGAAGTTTTTATCATTAATTAAAAGATGAATGGAATTTCAAAAGGCAGAGTGGAAGGAGTAGTATTTCCAGGCAGTGGAAGCAGTAGAATAAAGGCGCCAAGGCATATTTTAGTGAAGAGCAAATCATCCACTTAATTAGAGGATAGGCATTTGCAAGTTCAGTGGAAGCCAACCCCATAAAGTAAGAGGAAGCTGACCTAACTCCTGGGCTGTGTGACTTATGCTAGAGCTCCCTTGGGTGAATAAATGGAATTGGTAAACTGAGGGTTGAGTTGAGAAAATTTGAGGTTGGTGAGAAAATTTCCATGTGTGAGATCTTGGAGAAGTTGCAGCTACTGAACTACCGAGTGAATCCTTTAGAGTTACTGTGAACCCACTGTCCTTTGGTTTAGAAGGCTATCGGATTAGAGCTGGGGACTATGATAGTGCTGCCCTGTTTTGATATCTTCCATCTCAGAGGTTGATGGCTTTTTTGGTGTGTGTGTATATCTTATGTTTTGTATGCTGCTGCTGCTGCTAAGTCGCTTCAGTCGTGTCCGACTCTGTGAGATCCCAGAGACGGCAGCCCACCAGGCTCCCCCGTCCCTAGGATTCTCCAGGCAAGAACACTGGAGTGGGTTGCCATTGCCTTCTCCAATGTTTTGTATAACTGATTTAATTTTTAGTTTTGGAAATATATAGATTCTTTCTGATGTTGATAAAAACTAAAAGCAAAAGCCCCTAGAAAGATCTTGGTACAATCATTTGGACTCTTTTTGACTAAATAGATTAAACAAATAAACCTACTTGCTGATTCCTGAGACATGAATGTGGACTCCTGTTTTCAGCTCTGACATTTATAAAGTGCTTAGAGGTCATGACTCCAATCCTATGATAAGAAGAAGCCTAACAAATGGAAAATCAGTAACAATTCTAGGACCCAGTAGAGAACTGAAATCACTAGGCAAACTCACACCAAAATCTGCTGCTGCTGTTGCTGCTGCTGCTAAGTCGCTTCAGTCGTGTCCGACTCTGTGCGACCCCATAGACGGCAGCCCACCAGGCTGCCCTGTCTCTGGGATTCTCCAGGCAAGAACACTGGAGTGGGTTGCCATTTCCTTCTCCAATGCATGAAAGTGAAAATTAAAAGTGAAGTCTCTCAGTCGTGTCCGACTCTTCGCGACCCCATGGACTGCAACCTACCAGGTTCCCCTGTCCATGGGATTTTCCAGGCAAGAGTACTGGAGTGGGTTACCATTGCCTTCTCTGCCAAAATCTGTAGAGAAAGGCAAATCCAAAGAGTTATAGCCAATAACTATAACTCTTCCAGGGAAGCAGGAAGAGACGCCATATATACAGGGCTCCACATGACAACAGTGGGTGAGAGTTGAAAGATGCAAAGCTCAGACTCTCTGAAGAGCACTTTGGGAACACCAATCTATTCAGTTCAGTTCAGTTCAGTTCAGTCGCTCAGTCGTGTCCAAATCTTTGTGACCCCATGAATCGCAGCACGCCAGGCCTCCCTGTCCATCAGCAACTCCCAGAGTTCACCCAAACTCATGTGCATCGAGTCAGTGATGCCATCCAGCCATCTCATCCTCTGTTGTCCCCTTCTCCTCCTGCCCCCAATCCCTCCCAGCATCAGGGTCTTTCCCAATAAGTCAACTCTTTGCATGAGGTGGTCAAAGTATTGGCGTTTCAGCTTCAGCATCAGTCCTTCCAATGAACACCCAGGACTGATCTCCTTTAGAATGGACTGGTTGGATCTCCTTGCAGTCCAAGGGATTTGCAAGAGTCTTTTCCCACACCACAGTTCAAAAGCATCAATTCTTCGGCACTCAGCTTTCTTCACAGTCCAAATCTCACATCCATACATGACCACAGGAAAAACCATAGCCTTGAATAGACGGACCTTTGTTGGCAAAGTAATGTCTCTGCTTTTTAATGTGTTGTCTAGGTTGGTCATAACTTTCCTTTTAAGGAGTAAGTGTCTTTTAATTTCATGGCTGCAATCACCATCTGCAGTGATTTTGGAGCCCCCCAAAATAAAGTCTGACACTGTTTCCACTGTTTCCCCATCTATTTCCCATGAAGTGATGGGACCGGATGCCATGATCTTAGTTTTCTGAATGTTGAGCTTTAAGCCAACGTTTTCACTCTCCTCTTTCACTTTCATCAAGAGGCGTTTTAGTTCCTCTTCACTTTCTGCCATAAGGGTGGTGTCATCTGCATATCTGAGGTGATTGATATTTCTCCTGGCAATCTTGATTCCAGCTTGTGCTTCTTCCAGCCCAGCATTTCTCATGACGTACTCTGCATATAAGTTAAATAAGCAGGGTGACAATATACAGCCTTGATGTACTCCTTTTCCTATTTGGAACCAGTCTGTTGTTCCATGTCCATTTCTAACTGTTGCTTCCTGACCTGCATATTGGTTTCTCATGAAGTGGGAACTAAAATCAAAGATACCATAGGAATCTGAAGTCTATGAATCCCACAGCTACAGCAATACTAAATACAGCCTAACTTCTAAGCAGATTAATAGAAAGCCTCACATAAAAGGCCTTTATTCACTCAGTTCCTATTATCTTGTACATGATGTCCAGGATTCAGCTAGCTACTACAAGGCATGCCAAAAGCCAAGAGACACAATCTGAAGAGACAAGGCAGGCATCAGAAACAGACTCAGATATGACACAACTGTTGGAACTATCAGAGCAAGACGGTCATGCTATACCAGGTCTTGGCATCATTAGTCATCTCCTGAGATTTATGGTGCCACACATCCTGACTCAGGTCTGAAGCACTAATAATTACAAAATAAGACTCTCTCCAAAGCCACAAGTATGTAAACTATCATAGACATGTAGAAATGTCAGAGAAACCAAATTCAGAAGCCCTGCAGAGAAGCTGCACACCTGCTTCTCTCTAGAACAGGTGTTATCTAAAGAAAAAGGCAGAAAGCTTCCAGGATAAGCCAGACTAAAGTTCCAGGCTATCCTCCTGGGAAGAGTTTGCTGTCTTCAGCTTTTTTTTTTTCTCTTAAATGGTAGGCAGGGGGAGGGTGCGGTGCAGAGGGGAGAAGGAAGGAAATGATCCACTTGGCATGGTGTAAAGCTGGTTGTGTCATCACTTTCAACGGTTTAGGAACTTGAAGCAAATATAGTTATCAACACATAGGAAAGGATTTATATTTAATATCATTTCCTCTGGAAACCTCTAGTTTTTCCAGCTAAGATTTGCCCTACTGTTCAGTTGTCTTGGTTCACTGTGATTTATTGCTGAGCTCATGAGTCATTTGCCTCTCCTATATAAGAAAAAAGAACAATCCTTTCTCCACTGATTTAATTTCCATGTCAGTGGCTGTGTGTGACACACAGGATGATAACCTCAGCCACAGGCCCTAAGCCTGAGACTATAGAGACTGATGTGTAGAGTACAATGACAGGAATTCAAGTTAGCATGTAGCAGAGTTTTTATTTCCCCAGGGATCGTTGTGGGGAAGACAAGGGAAATACACTGACGTTATTGGTGATGTATTTATAACCATCAGCACCCCCACCCTCTGCTCCATTGTTGAACTGCCATTGTTGTTTCCATAAAAATCACACCCGGCAGTTTCAAGTTTATACACATGATTTATTTCCACACTTGCAAGGGTGAGAAAAGGTTCTTTAAAGCAAGCATTTAACTTGAGCATGTTTCCAAACGAGTCCTATGGGGTTACAGAATGGAGAATACAATCGAAGACTATTCTTTAAAAGCCTTAACATAACTAAATAAGCTTTTCTGAATTAAAAAAAAGCATTTTATTAAAGTTTTAATGTTGCTTACATACAACTCTGAGGGTTTAATGTGTGTAAAACGTGTATTTAAACTGGGGATTTGAGGTTTTTGATGTAGCAACCACATGTATAGTAATAATAACACTGATCATAACGTCAAAGAATTTATACTGTCTTCACACTCATTAAGAATAGGGATGGATTTAATTTAATGATTTTATTTCCTATTGAATGACCACCTCAAAAATTTTAAGATCAATTAACTTCATTTTCAGCTCTGTAACATTTTCTGAACATATTGCTGCCAAAGACATTTGATGAACTTCTAACTTTCTTAATAGCAATTAGAAAGGAATGCGTACTGGTGGTAAGAGAATATTTAACCGCTTTTGTCCTAAAACTATCTAAATCTTAGCTAGACTACTTAGTGATATATTGCAAGGCACATTCAATATTACTTTCAGGGCTCAACTAATCCAGTTCTCCTAAAAGTCTCTAATGTGTTAAAAAAATCTTTGAGAAAAGCAGAAGAGAGATTTGCCTTTGATTAAACTAGCTTTCTTTTAGGTTCATAGAATTTTTAAAGTTAGAGTCAATGGTGTTGTGGGAATAACATACTTGGGTTTGGAGAGTTAAAAGAAATTTGGTTACAAGTTTCTGCCCTAACAGTAAAACTTAACTTGCCTTTGGACACTCAGATAGCTCCCTGAAGTCTATGTTCTATTGGAGCTTGGGGATCTTTGCACAGGGCAGTGCTTGGTACATGGTAGGTGCTCAAAATCTGCTTCTGCAATTCTCCATGCCTTTTCAAATACTAGTGGTTTCTAAGGAGCTTAATCAACTAGGTGACAGATGATGAGTTCATCTGATGCAGTTCATACCTGGCTTCTATTTTCGCTATAATATGGGAGCTTATCAAGACTATCTAATGGATTATGGATTGAAATGAAAGTTTAGAATAGTTGTGCCCCTGTGTACATGTACTAGATATCTTTGTTGGAAGTATATTGACACTGTGTTTTTTTTGTTGTTGTTGTTCAAACTCAGGACATGTAGTCACATCTTGACATTTTACTACTAAGAAAACCACAGTTAAATAGGTGGTGAGATGAAATTAATGCAAGTAGAAATATTTTCTTAGCCACACTGAGAAGTTAGAACCCAATTCAGCATGAAATGAATACCTTTTTGAGAAGGCTTGGTTCTTGACTCTTCTTGAGCATTGGTTGTTTCCAATTTTTCACCATTTATAATACTGCTATTAGAACAATTTTATGCATAGTTTCATTTTTGTCAGTAACATATAATTTAATTACTGAAAAATATGTAAAGAAAAGAATAAAATAAGAACTAAAAAATCACTTCATCTTAACCACTTAGTAGTAACTGCTATTAAATTTTGGTCTATTTATTTTCATTTTCAAATTAGAAAATCTATGTTTTTTCATGTCGTTTGACTTTTTCCCCTTAGGTCATTGTGTTTTTAATTTTCAAAAGCTACTTATATATTGTGAATAATAAGAGAAGATCTGTTTTATATATTTCTCTAATTTGTCATTTGCCTTTTAAATATTTTTTTGTTTGAACTAACCAAAACTCTAAACTATTAATTGATTGAATCTTTACATATTATCTTTTTAAGTTTTAAAAATTAGTTCTACACTTAATCTGTGTAGAAATGTAATTCTTCACTGGCAAACTTCAATTTTCTCATTTTCCTTTGTTTTCAAATTTTTACAAATCTTTCTAGGTTCATCAGGGATTGACCACAGTAATTGCTGAAAGCTAAAGTTGTAACTTAATTTTCAACCCCAAATAATAGTCTTTCCTGTTCCTCCTGAAAACTGTGTGTTGAATAATCCATTCCTGTTGAATTAAATTTTGAAGGAAAGTTGGGAGTTAGGATAAACTCTGTAAAAATATAAATAAATAAAAGAAGTAGAAGCAGAGAAGTTCTGTTCCTAGAGAAGACAAAGGTGTAAAAGGTGTGGCCTGTGACAAGAGAAAAGGCAGGAATGAAAGAGGGCAAGAGTAAGTGAGTGGGGTCCAGACCATTATGTGCACTGAGCTCAGAAATTTCAGTATTATGTTAAGAACTATAGGGAACTACTCTCTGAGTACACAGATTTGGACCCAATTCCTATAACAGTCACCCTACTAGGGAAATAAGTACCTACCCAGAGCAAATCATATGAAGGTATTACAATAAGCCAGAGAGCTTGTATATCCCAAGGATTAATGGGGAAAGAGGATCTAGCAGAGGAAAGGAAGTCTGGAGCATACGGAGTGGGGGAATTGCCAAAGATGAGGTTCCTGGGAACAGACTGCCTCACACAAACCATGGAGGAGTGGCTTTCAGGAGAGGGAAAGAGCTGTCAATAGCGATAAACAGTAAATAATAGCTGTTATATGCTAAGGGAAGAAAAGTTTTCCATTGCGACTAGTATATGGAGGTAATAACGATATATAGGTAATACATAGGTATAAGTTAGGATATGTGTGCATGCTCAGTCTCTTAGTCATGTTCAACTCTTTGTGACCCCATGGACAGTAGCCCACCAGGGTCCTCTGTTCATGGGATTCTGCAGGCAAGATTCTTGGAATGGGTGGCTGTTTCCTTTTCCAGAGGATCTTCCAGACTCAGACAGCATTTCCTGCACTGGTAGGTGGATTCTTTACCACTGCACTACCTGGGAAGACTGCAGTTAGATATGTAATATATAGGTATGCTTCCCATACATATAGATATGGGCTTATATATAAATATATTAAAAGGTGTCTTAATAGATGCAGATATAGATATATAGATGTATATGGGGCTTCCCTGATGAGTCAGTGAGTAAAGAATCTGCCTGCAATGCAGGAGATCTAGGAGACATAGGTTTGAGCCCTTTGTTGGGAAGATCCCCTGGAGAAGGAAATGGCACCCCGCTCCAGTATTCTTGTCTGGAGAATCCCATGGACAGAGGAGTCTGGTAGGCTACGGTCCAAAGGGTAGCAAAGAGTCAGACATGACTGAGCAATTAAGCACACAATGAGATATATATATATATATATGGCTTCCCTTGTAGCTCAGTCAGTAAAGAATCTGCCTGCAGTGCAGGAAATCTGGTTCTGATCCCTGGGTTGGGAAGATCTCCTGGAGAAGGAAATGGCAACCCACTCCAGTAGTCTTGTCTGGAAAATCTCATGGACTGAGGACGGAGGAGCCTGGTGGGCTGCAGTCCATGCGGTCACAAAGAGTCAGGCACGACTGAGTGACTAACACTCAACACTTTATATATATATATATATATATACAGATATAGGCTTCCCATATATATAGCTAATATACATGTATGGGCTTCCCCAGGTGGCTCAACGGTAAAGAATCCACCTGCCAATGCAGGAGGTCCAAGAGATGTGGGTTTGATCCCTGGGTCAGGAAGATCCCCTGGGGAAGGAAATGGCAACCCACTCCACTATTCTTGCCTGGGAAATCCCATCAACAGAGGAGCCTGGGGGGCTATAGTCAATGGGGTGGCAAAAGAGTCCGATATGACTGATTGACTAAATAAGAGTACACAGATATAATGTCTCATCAGAAGAATTTCAGTTGAGTGGGAAGGAAGGTCATACTTCAGGGCAAGTTCTTCTGGTGGATTTCTGTGATTCTCTCTGCTGGCATTTCTCTCATCCTTTTTGGAATTGCCACCCTAAGTGTGGCTACCATAGGACTGCCGCAATAGCATATGACCTCTTCCGTGACCTCAGGGGATTGACCTAGAGGCAGGCTCTTGACTGCTTGGACATTACCTTTGCCATGGTGATTTGTCCATGTTGAGTCCTGGTGCTCAACTAAGTCAACTGGTGCCTTTTCTAGGGATTTTAATGTGAGATTCAGACGACAAAGGTTAGACCCTCCCTGATGATAGAAGCTGTATTTGATAAAATTCAGAGACCTGATGCCCTAATAGGGGAAGAAAGTAAAACTGTATTAAGAGGAAATGAAGCCAAATGCAGAGAAATATAGAGCCAAGATAGAGAATCCAGATGACAACTGAGTCTCTGATTCTGTCTGAGTCTTGGCTGAATCTCTCCCCTTCTCATTCTTTGGTGGGTCACCACTTCCTTGTGTTGTGGGAGTACATAAACCCCAGTTTTTGTCGAAGCCAGTTCAATTTGAGGGTTTTTTTTTTTTTTTCACTTACATTTTGAATGTCCTGACCACTACAACCAAGTGATGTTTATAGCTTGCCAATCAATGGAAGAGTGATAGGGGTCAAAGAGAAATTCTTTTAAGATGGGGAAATAGTTAAGCATATTTATGCCAAGAGGGGAACTGGTTGAGAGAGGGAAAGACTAAGGACATACTAGAAGAAGAAGTCTCCAGTACTCTTGCCTGGAAAGTCCCACGGACGGAGGAGCCTGGTAGGCTGCAGTCCATGGGATCGCGAAGGGTAGGACACAACTGAGTGACTTCACTCTCACTTTTCACTTTCCTGCATTGGAGAAGGAAATGGCACCCCACTCCAGTGTTCCTGCCTGGAGAATTCCATGTCCAGAGAAGCCTGGTGGGCTATAGTCCATGGGGTCGCAAACGGTTGAACAGTGTTAGTGACTAACACTTTCACTATAGAAGGTAAGTTTGACAATATTTGATCTACTGATTTTCATGCCAAACTGTCTTAGAAGAGGCTGTACCATTTTGCATTTTCACCAGCAGTGAATGAGGAGAATTTTTGAAGCTGCACATCCTTACCAGAAAGAGGTTTTTTGATGCTGAGAGAGTATCTCAGAGGTGACTAGACAGAACACTGCAGGGAATGAAACTAGGAAAAAGCTGTTGTTTGGGTGAAAATGAAGTGTTGGTGGCTGAAAGTACAGAAAAGTAATTTTAAGTGAACAGGGGGAGAGTTTGTTGTGCATGTGTCAAGACTAACGTATGTATGTGGAATCTAGAAAAATGGTACAGATGAACCTATTTGCAGGGCAGGGATAGAGACACAGACAGAGAAGAAAGGGCACGTGGACACAGGGTGGGGGAGGTGGGGGTGGGATGAACTGGGAGACTAGGTTTGACATAAATACACGAGCATGCGTAAACTAGATAGCTAAAGGGAAGCTGCTGTATAGTACAGGGATCTCGGCTTGGTGCTCTGTGATGACCTAGAAGGGTGGGATGGGGTGAGTGGGTGGGAGGGAGGTTCAAGAGAGAGGGGTATGTGTATACATATAGCTGATTTGCTTTGTTATATCACAGAAACTAACATAACATTGTAAATCAATTATGTTCCAATTTTTTTTAAAAAAGACTATAGTTTTTAAAAGTCAACATGAATAAGTGGACTGAAAAAGGATTCTGAAGTTGAAGAGGTGGGAGAACAAGGAGGTTAGTGTCAAGGATGCTAAAGGAAGAGTTTACAAACAGACAGGGGGCTAAGAAGGGAGAGGTCATTAAATTGCATGTTGAAGTCACCCCAGGACTACACAGAGGCTTTCAGAGTGGACAACTCACACATCATTGCCAAGGCTGTCCACACATTTGGCTAGATCTTAGTCTTTTTGAGTAGCTAAGACCTCAAGAAAAGCAAAAAAAGTGGTAAGGTCCATCTGTAAAAAGCTAATGTAATCGGATAGAAATTGAGGTACTATAATATTTAGTGTTTTTTGAGTAGAAATATTCTGGACAAAGCAAAAAAAAATTTTTTTTAATTGAGAACAGAGACTCTATATTAGATAATGTGCTTGCATTTTAAAGTTGAAATCCATTTTTACCCCTAATCTCATGATGCCTTGGACTTAAGATGTTTTTTAACCCATCAAGGGGCCCTTGTATGGCTCTGTAGATTGATAATGTAGCCTGCTACACTGCTGACTCTCATGGATGTGCTGTAGAGGTCTTGGCCTCAGGCAAACAGCATTCCTTTGAGGTTAACCCAAGCAGGGCTTTATGGAGATCATTGTACAGGGGACAATGGCCCCAGAGGAAATGCTTAGGGAGCCTGCCTGCTTACCACTCTCTAGGCAGCCTTAGTCCACAGCAGGAAAAAGAATCTCAGAAAGGTGCTGGATTCCAAACTGTAGGAAAAACAAAGAAGGTCATCCATCTTATATTTTTCATTGTCTTTGCCATTTGGTTGTTTACCTTTAGAGAGACTTTGAACCTGGCAAAAGGTAAAATGTTACCTCTAAGTTAACACCTAAAAATGATAGAATAGCAAGTTTCGTTTAGATTTAATGATCTAGTGCTAAAACCTAGATTAGAGGAAGCAAAAATTCTATTAGGTACTTTCATTTCGAATATTCAAAATGACCAGGGCCTCTGTAATCGACACTAACAAGTTGATGCAATTAAGTAAACACCATGAACTTATTAAGGGGGAAAATATGTATAATTATATGTGTATTTTTAAGATCAAATATATTTTAAGTGACCTTCTATGTATTTTTAAAGTTATGAAAGGTTTACATGTGTCTTTTATAATCCATTTATTTGAGCATCCAAAAACAAAATGGTTATTTAGGGAAATGAATCAATCTTAAAAGATTGGCAGAATCGGACCACAGGAAGAAGAGAAGGATTGTTTATGTATGACAAGAAGCAACATGACATCTTCAGAAAAATTGAAAGACTGGACTTTCTAGAATCTAGTGGATTAGAGAGAAATGAAAAAGAGAGTTTGAGCCAAAGGATAAGAAACTCTTTTAAAAAAATGACAGAGGAATTTACATTCACAATGACCTTGACTAGTTTATGGATGTTAGAATAGCATAAAGAATATCACGACAATGGTAAAAGGGATGGATTTGGGGAGATGTCCAAGTATGAGGAGTTAGGTAGGAGTTGATTTCAAAAAACCAGAGACCACATGAAGATGGTCTGAACTAGGATGTCTGAAATAGGGAAAATGAAAAGAAGAAGATGACATTAAGAATCAACTCATAAAAAGAAAGTAGTTTCTAACTTTCCTTTGAATCGGCATTAAGTAAAAAAAATCTGGCCACCCTTTTTAACGTGCATCTGTGTGTGTGCTCAGTCATGTGCAACTCTCTGCGACTCCATGGACTGTAGCTTACCAGTCTCCTCTGTCCATGAGATTTTCCAGGCAAGAATACTGGAGTGTGCTTCCATTTCCTCCTCCAGACGATCTTCCTGACCAGGGACTGAACCCATGTCTTCTCCACTGGCAGGCAAGCCCTTTACCACTGAGTCATCTGGGAGCCTTTTCTAATGTGCACTATTTTTAAAATTTCATATTGTGAAGAATTTCACATTGATATATAATCAGATAAAATATTATAATAAGCTCCAATACACCCATCATCCAACAATCAACATGAAACCAACCCTGTCCCTATCTATGGCCTCATCTACTTACCCTTATTTTAATATATCATTTGTTCCCAGGTGGTGCTAGTGGTAAAGAACCCACCTGCCAAAGCAGGAGATGTGAGAGACATGGGTTTGATCCCTGGGTCAGGAAGATCCTCTGGAGGAGGAAATGGCAACCCTCTCCAGTATTCTTGCCTGGAGAATCCCATGGACAGAGGAGCCTGGCTGGCTACAGTCCATTGGGTTGCACAGAATCAGACATGACTGAAGCAATTTAGCGCAAACATCATACCAATATTCAATAGTGGTCATGATAAATTTTATTAAGCTTACTTCAAAATCTTGCTGCATGTTTATTATTTTTTGGAACTTATCAATGTTATAAAATAAGTTAATATTATTCATAGTGCATATGTACGTTTTAAATAAAGATTTGAAATGAACCAATAAACATGCAACAGACCTCAACACGCCTCGTCAAGTCAGCAAAACTTGGAAAAATTCAAGAAAATGGCTTAAGTTTTTGCCTATTTGGGATCCGAAAACCTATTTTTAAAAATCCTGAAGTACAGGTAAACTTTCATCTATAACTAATGAAAATGCCTTGCAAGGGCAGACCCTCAGTAAATATTTATTCAATTGCCTGTTGGAATGACAACAACAAAAGCCAAGTAGTGGAATTCAAGTAGTGGCTGAGTTTAAACAAAAGACAGTGTAACTACTGATATTACCATTAATGGCAGTTTTAAATATAAAAACTAGCAAATAATTAATAAAAATCATAAGAACTAACAAAGGGATATATTTATTTCTGAAGAAGTCTATGTTAATCTCCACTTAGAGTTGAAGGCATTGTGGCATAAAGACTTCAACTACTATAGGTGATATAAGGGCAGATCTAGGACTGTCTCTCATTTTCTATTGCTGCCATAACAAACTGCTACAAATTCAGTGGTTTAAAACAGCACAAATTTGAGAGTTCCTTGGTAGTCCAGTGGTAAGGACTTCACATTCTTACCAGTGAGGACCTGGGTTCAATCCTTGGTTGGGGAACTAAGATCCCATAAGCTGCATGGCATGGCCAAAACAAACAAACAAACAAACAAAAAGCATAAAACATATAAACAGCACAAATTTAATATTGTACTGTAGATTGAAGTCTAACATAGGTCTTACTGGGATAAACTGCAACCAACACTTAAGACAGTTTCATTGTACCAACGAGACTAGACCAGTAATAAGATGTTCAACAATGGTTTGGAGCAATGAGTCATCCTAAGTGGATCAAAATAAACTGTGGAAAATTCTGAAAGATGGGAATAACAGACCACCTGACCTGCCTCTTGAGAAATCTGTATGCAGGTCAGGAAGCAACAGTTAGAACTGGACATGGAACAACAGACTGGTTCCAAATAGGAAAAGGAGTACATCAAGGCTGTATATTGTCACCCTGCTTATTTAACTTCTATGCAGAGTACATCATGAGAAACGCTGGACTGGAAGAAACACAAGCTGGAATCAAGATTGCCAGGAGAAATATCAATCACCTCAGATATGCAGATGACACCACCCTTATGGCAGAAAGTGAAGAGGAGCTAAAAAGCCTCTTGATGAAAGTGAAAGAGTGAAAAAGTTGGCCTAAAGCTCAGCATTCAGAAAATGAAGATCATGGCATCCGGTCCCATCACTTCATGGGAAATAGATGGGGAAACAGTGGAAACAGTGTCAGACGTTATTTTTTTGGGCTCCAGAATCACTGCAGATGGTGACTGCAGCCATGAAATTAAAAGACGCTTATCCCTTGGAAGAAAAGTTATGACCAACCTAGATAGCATATTCAAAAGCAGAGACATTACTTTGCCAACTAAGGTCTGTCTAGTCAAGGGTATGGTTTTTCCTGTGGTTATGTATGGATGTGAGAGTTGGACTGTGAAGAAGGCTGAGCGCCAAAGAATTGATGCTTTTGAACTGTGGTGTTGGAGAAGACTCTTGAGAGTCCCTAGGACTGCAAGGAGATCCAACCAGTCCATTCTGAAGGAGATCAACCCTGGGATTTCTTTGGAAGGAATGATGCTAAAGCTGAAGCTCCAGTACTTTGGCCACCTCATGCGAAGAGTTGACTCATTGGAAAAAACTCTGATGCTGGGAGGGATTTGGGGCAGGAGGAGAAGGGGATGACCGAGGATGAGATGGCTGGATGGCATCACGGACTCAATGGACGTGAGTCTGAGTGAACTCCGGGAGTTGGTGATGGACAGGGAGGCCTGGCGTGCTTCGATTCATGGGGTCGCAAAGCGTGGGACATGACTGAGTGACTGAACTGAACTGAAGTGAAGGTGAGAGTTGTGAAGGAAGGGCTTCATGTAAATATAAAGCTTTGTGTTCAAGTGTGCTTTCCAAAAATTAATACTGCCATCTTCTTACTTCCTTATCCCATCTGCTCTCAGCACTTTGAGTGAGATGTGGTGTAGGACGTGGATTTTCAAGATGGTGTCCTGTTTCCTGTTGCTTGCAGCCAAAACACAATATTCAAATGGCAAAGTGAGTTGTTGGGGAAGTGGAGGGGAGTATGGAGGTTAGAAGGAGAGAGTTGCGGTCCTCCACAGGTATCTTGAATTACTAACAGTATTAGTTGTTCAGTGTGTCCAACTCTTTGCCACCCCATGGACTTTAGTCCACCAAGCTCCTCTGTCCGTGGACTTCTCCAGGCAAGAATATTGGAGTGGGTAGCCATTCCCTTCTCCAGGGGATCTTTTCAACGCAGGGACTGAACCTGTGCCTCTTGCATCTTCTGTGTTGGCAGGCAGATTCTTTACCTTTGAGCCACCAGGGAAATCTTGAATCCATCTAGTCAAGGATATGGGAGGGATTGGGGGCAGGAGGAGAAGGGGACGACCGAGTATGAGATGGCTGGATGGCATCACTGACTCGATGGACGTGAGTCTGAGTGAGCTCCGGGAGTTGGTGATGGACAGGGAGGCCTGGCGTACTGCGATTCATGGGGTTGCAAAGAGTCGGACACAACTGAGCGACTGAACTGAACTGAACTGAGGAAGACGATAAGAGCATGGACAATCCAGCTCCCCTCATAACTGTCTTTTCTATCATCCTCCATCGGACTTGAAAGTCATACCAATTTGTTAATCTCTCTGTTCCTGGTGAGTTCCTAACTTTTTGACTTCTGGACTGGCTCTCATGAATATCAAGAGATAAAAGGCTAAAATCAGAGAGAGAATAAATAGGGATTTAAAGAGAAAGGAGAACTTGGTGAGAGATGGACAAGCATTGTCACTATATAAATGATTAAGCGCCCTTAATTATGTGAATATCATTACCTCTGGTCAGATGATCCTTAATCTTTCTTCATCCGTCTTATAGCTTTCTGAGAATCAGATGAGAGCCATAAGTCTGTCCTTTGAAAACATGCCAATGTCCACAGACACAAAAAAGGTGTGCCTAGTATTTTTTCCTCAAGTCCTCCTGGAGTCTTCACTAGACTGCCCAGAATTTCACAGCCCAGATCACTGGCTACTTCTTCTCAGTTTCATCCCAGTAACTACAGCTGTGCAAAGCAGAAAGAGTCAGAGTATTTTGATCTAATTTTTGGCCTTAGGGGTAAGAATGAGCATTAGGTTAAAAGGACTCTTTTCATGTTTCTTTTAAATTAATCATTTATTGAGGAAATTAAGAAATGCCTGAGAACTTTATAGTTTTGGAGTTGACAAAGTAATAAAGCTTATATCAGAAGAAGAAAACAGTTAAATATGGAAAGAAGACAGACACAAAAATGACAAGAGTACTGCATGAAGACTTAATAAATGTAATTCTGTTATTGCCCAGATCTTCAGAAACCTTTGAATTTGTCCTACAGTTTCCATAAACCTAAGTAACAATAAAAAAAGTGAAGGAAATTAAAAATTTCCTCCCCAGATGAGTTCTGGTTAGACCCTTTTGAGAAAGGTTATTCTATTCAGATTACTGGTAGGCAAATGTTGAAAATATTGTGCCTGGAATCATTATACAGGCAAGAAAGACATGAGAAGGGGAACTGCAAAGATGTAAATATTAACAGTGGATTCTTGAAAGGTAATCAAGAAAGGCTTTGCTAGAGAAAGTAATGGGATTGCTTGAGTGTAACGACTGCCTAGGCTTGGTAAGAATTCACTCTACAGGATGCAAGGGTGATGCACTTGACACAGGAATTAATTACTCCTTGACCTGCTTAGTTTCATTGAGCCAGACATCCTGGAATGTGAAGTCGAATGGGCCTTAGGAAGCATCACTACGAACAAAGCTAGTGGAGGTGATGGAATTCCAGCTGAGCTATTTCAAATCCTGAAAGATGACACTGTGAAAGTGATGCACTCAATATGCCAGCAAATTTGGAAAACTCAGCAGTGGCCACAGGACTGGAAAAGGTCAGTTTTCATTCCAATCCCAGAGAAAGGCAATGCCAAAGAATGCTCAAAGTACTGCACAATTGCACTCATCTCACTCGCTAGTAAAATAATGCTCAAAATTCTCCAAGCCAGGCTTCAGCAATACGTGAACCGTGAACTTCCTGATGTTCAAGCTGGGTTTAGAAAAGGCAGAGGAACCAGAGATCAAATTGCCAACATCCGTTGGATCACGGAAAAAGCAAGAGAGTTCCAGAAAAACATCTATTTCTGCTTTATTGACTATGCCAAAGCCTTTGACTGTGTGGATGACAATAAACTGTGGAAAATTCTGAGAGAGATGGGAGTACCAGACCACCTGACCTGCCTCTTGAGAAACCTGTATGCAGGTCAGGAAGCAACAGTTAGAACTGGACATGGAACAACAGACTGGTTCCAAATAGGAAAAGGAGTACGTCAAGGCTGTATATTGTCACCCTGCTTATTTAACTTCTATGCAGAGTACCTCATGAGAAACGCTGGGCTGGATGAAGCACAAGCTGGAATCAAGATTGCCGGGAGAAATATCAATCATCTCAGATATGCAGATCACACCACCCTTATGGCAGAAAGTGAAGAAGAACTAAAGAGCCTCTTGATGAAAGTGAAAGAGGAAAGTGAAAAAGTTGGCTTAAAGCCCAACATTCAGAAAATGAAGATCATGACATCCGGTCCCATCACTTCATGGGAAATAGATGGGGAAACAGTGGAAACAATGGCTGACTTTATTTTTCTGGGCTCTAAAATCACTGCAGATGGTGATTGCAGCCGTGAAATTAAAATACACTTACTTCTTTGAAGGAAAGTTATGACCAACCTGGACAGCATATTAAAAAGCAGAAACATTACTTTACCAACAAAGGTCCATCTAGTCAAGGCTATGGTTTTTCCAGTAGTCATGTATGGATGTGAGAGTTGGACCGTGAAGAAAGCTGAGCGCTGAAGAGCTGATGGTTTTGAACTGTGGTGTTGGAGAAGACTCTTGAGAGTCCCTAGGACTGCAAGGGGATCCAACCAATCCATTCTAAAGGAGATCAGTCCTGGGTGTTCATTGGAAGGACTGATGTTGAAGCTGAAACTCCAATACTTTGGCCACCTGATGTGAAGAGCTGACTCATTTGAAAATACCCTGATGCTGGGAAAGATTGAGGGCAGGAGGAGAAGGGGATGACAGAGGATGAGATGGTTGGATGGCAGCACCGACTTGATGGACATGAGTTTGGGTAGACTCTGGGAGTTGGTGATAGACAGGGAGGCCTGCATGCTGCAGTTCATGGGGTCGCAAAGAGTTGGACACAACTGAGTGACTGAATTGAACTGAACTGAACTGACCCACTTAGTTGAGTGGTACTGAAGGAGCACTCCTCCTCTGGCCCCTTAAAGCATTCTGTCCCGCTCAGTCATGTCTGCCTGTCTGTGACCTCATGGGTTGTAGCTGGTCAGGTTCCTTTGTCCATGGAATTTTCCAGGCAAGAATACTGGAGTGGGTTGCCATTTCCTGCTTCTAATGTTGCACGTCCCACATCATGTACCCAGGTTTTTCCCTGGTACACTGAGAGCTTCTTTGTGCTATGCTGTGTCCACAGCAATGCTTAAATTAACATGCAATAAGTGCTTAATCAGGCTTCCCAGGTGGCTCAGTGGTAAAGAACCAGCCTGCAATGCAGGAGATGGAGGTTCAATCCCTGGATCAGGAAGATCCTCTGGACAAGGAAATGGAAACCCAGTCTAATATTCTTGCCTGGGAAATCTCATGGACAGAGGAGCCTGGTGGGTTACCGTCCATGGGGGTCACAAAAGAGTTGGGCATGGCTCAGTAAATAAAGTACTTAATCAATGTGTCCTTTGAATGAATTGAATTGATCTAAACGATTTTAATGACAAAATATGACTAATCTTATTATGCATTTCTCAAAATATTATTCAGAAAGCACAAAATGGCTAAATTCTGAAGCAATGAAAAGCCAATTTTAAATAAAAACATGGGAGAAATGTCCCATTGATGTCCTTTTGGATGCTTTTCTCATAGTCTCCTAAAAATATAAACTGGAACTTCTTCTACGCAACTGGTCTTTCAACATAGATAAGCAGGGATCTGGCTGGGGCTTTTTACAGCAATAAAATTATTTTTCTATCTCTGATATTTATGCTTGTTTCTGAGAATCTGTCTAGTGGAAATGATGACATTTGTGCAGTTGACTAGCAGTAAGCTACATATGCATTGGAGTAATATTATGTAACCCTAAATAGTTGGAATTCCCAAAGGGACAGCAAAGATTTTTTTGGATGACATGCCTTATTCAAGACTCTTAGGAAATTCTCTAAATAGTCCCTCCACTAGCGACTGTGGCTTAAAAATCCTGGTTTATATTTTTAATGTCTTTCCTTTCTAAAGAGATTCTGAATTAAAGTTTAACATCCTACTCCCAACAAAAATGGAGTTCAAATGTATTTTCTTATAAACGTGAGACAAAAACATAGTGTACCATAAACAGTTTAAGTTTATCCTCTCAGGTAATGAAGAATTGTATTTGAACTCAAATGAAAGATTGTCTTCTAAATGGTATTATTGTTGCTGTTGTTTAGTCACTAAGTTGTGGATGACTCTTTGGGACCCCATGGACTGTGACCTGCCAGGCTTCTCTGTCCATGGGATTTCCCAGGCAAGAGTACTCTTCTCTCTGGAGCTAAAAGGCCTTAGGTGGAGTAAACAGTAACAATAGCTCATTTTAATTATGCATTTACTCATAAAAAGCTTTAATGTATAATCTCATTTGATATTAAAAGGGTCTTAGGAAGGTGATAGTATTCCCCCCAATTCACAGTTGAGAAAAAGTAATTCAAAGACTGATTTCTTCAACATTTATTAAATGTTTATTTTGACTTCGCTCCCAGACAGGAGCAAAGTCCTGGGAGGTAGAAAGTAGAATGTGACAGACTTGTTTTCTGCCCTTATGTAATTTGTGTAGTTGTGGTAGAGTCAGTAAATAAATAAGAACATAAAAATAGGTGGCTTAGTGGAAAAGAATCTGCCTGCCAATGCAGGAGACATGGGTTCGATCCCTGAACTGGGAAGATCCCACATTCCGAGGAGCAACTAAGCCTGTAAACCACAACTATTGAGCCTGTTCCCCAGAGCCTAGGGGCCCCAATTGCTGAAGCCCTGTGCCCTGGAGCCTGTGCTCCACAAGAGAAGCCACCACAATGAGAAGCCTGTGCACCGCAACTAGACAGTAGCCCCTGCTCGCCTCAACTAGAGAAAAGCCTGCAAAGCATGAAGACTCAGCACAGCCAAAAATAAATCAAAAGTTAAAAAGAAAACGAATGAAAAGTTTTATTAAGTGCTATGAGGGATATAAAAAGAGCTCATGCTAAGGGATGAGGGTGGCCGGAAGAAAGACCTTAAATCAGGCAATTACCTGAGGCCTTTGCCCACTAGTCATTGGGAAGTCGGGGCCATAGTCACGTCTTCTGCCTCCGGGGCTTGTGCTGTGTCAACTGACGTAATAGGAACAAAATCGCGAACCGATCCTGAAAAAAGTTAGGCACTTTGGGAAATGACAGTATTTTTTTTTTGTTTGGTCAGCCCCTGATTGCCCTTGTAGTTGAGCAGGTGTAACAGGAAACAGTCTGGACTCACCCCTCCACCATTTGGGACATCCTTAGAGTTAGCTCAGCCTTTGGTATTGTGAAGCACACCTCATTGGTCCCTAAAGTTGTAGAGTTTGACACCTGTCTCCTAAGAACCAGAGCTCCATTTCCACCCCCTGGTACCAGGGTCCTGCTAATTCTATAACTGTAACATAATTGGATGTTCGGTAACATTACTTCTCTTTTGTAAATATTGCATTTCATGAAGCATTCTTCTTATGACTGGAATATACATGCTCAGGTAAATGAGAATAAAGAGTATTGATTTCCAAAGTTAATTCTGCAGCCAGTTCTGTGGTTGAACTGTAGAATGAGGCGCTAAATTGGCCTGCTCAGGATTGCTGTTTGCACAGACCATTTATTCTTTTCCAACAGAGTCAGGAAGGCAGCTGTGCAAAATGGAATTCCCGTTTTTCCAGAGGGTTGTTATAATGACAGGAGTTCTGTACAATCGTGTCTATTTACTCATCCCAGCACTTGGTTACCTCCCTCGTGACCCTGTGGAGCCTGGGGGGAATGCATTCTGCATGCTGGCTTGGGTTTGAGAAGGTTCTAAGAACTTACTGACAATTATGCATTGTGTTTCATTATTTATCCCACTGGGCCAACTTGAATCTCTCTCATGCCCATTGCAGGCTGATCTAAGGCCCCTGTTCACAAGGAAAGTCATGAGGAACCTTATCCTGATTTCAAAGCCTCCCCTTCCCCCACCCCGTATCCAGTAGGGATAATGGGAGTAGTTTTTAGAACTGAACACTGCCACCTTGTTTCCAGGAGCTTGACTCTGTTTTAACCTAGTGCGTTTGGTGTACATAGTGTACCTCGTGTTATCAGAAATGTGGGATATTTACTCTGGAAAATTTTAACAACTTCAAAGTGTAACTGAACAGCCACAAATGTTTCCAGGTCGGCTGCATTCCACCAGCACCAGAAGCCTGCTCATATCTGGCATTGTAAATAAATAAGGGACATGATGTTGGAACATGTTTGCAGAAACATGGTTTCCTTTGACCCATGCAAAATCGATTGGAATGTTTCTATCATTTCAAACTATGGATAAGGCACCATTCCAAGACTTTTCAGGAACTGATGGCTCCATTTTCTATGGGGCTTGTGCAACTATTGAGGTTGTTTGATGTAGAAGTTTAGAACAGAGCATTTGCTTTATTTAAACTTTTTTCTAAAAGTGGTACTAGAACAAAATTGTTTTTATATGAATGCTCACTGAGCTTGAGTGGTTTAAACTTTGGCCAGCTTTAAATTTTCAGCTCACTGAAAAACAAGGACTGCCAAATGTAAGAAATAAGCAAAAATTTTAGTATATTCCAGTGCCTGGGTGGCATTTTTTGGGGTTAAAGGGGCAGCTCTAGACTGTATTCCTGAAAGTATAAATTGGCTGTGAATTGCCCCCCAGTAGCAGGGACTGGCTGAGGAGTGTCCTGATGAAGCAGAGGACGCTGGCAGTCTTGGGTTGAGTCAGGCAGGAGAGGTGACCCAAGAGGCTGTGATTTCCAGAGAGTGAGTGTTGGAGCCACATCTGGGAAACATCCATGGCTGTGTGACCAGGAGAGACAGGGGTGATCTGCAGAGTCTTCCTGTTCTCTCTCTGCCCCTGCAGTCAATTTCCCACACCCAGCCAGGGAGACCAAAATATAGACCCAAGTCAGTTCAAATTGTTGTTCCCCTCCTGAAGACTTTCCAGTGTCTTCCAGTAACTAAATGAAGTCCAAATATATTTCCAAATATAATTTGGAAGATAAAGCCAAATAAATTCCTAACTCCTTGCTACTGCTTAAAGGGACCTAAATGATCTGTGCTGGTAAGCTTCCAACCTTCTTTTTTACCCTCCCGCCCAGCTCCACTGACCACACTGACCTCCTTGCCATCCTTGAACAAGCCTAACTTAATCCTTCTTTGGAGCCCTACTCTTTTTTTTTTTTTTAATTAAAAAAGTTTTTTTTATTGTAATAAACATCACAAAATAGAAAACATCCAATTTAACCCTGTTTAACTGCACAGTTCAGTGGCACTAAGTACATTCATATTGTTCAACTCTTACCATCATCCATCTCCTGAATTTTTCACTTTCCTAAACTGAAACTCTGTCTCCATTAAACAGTAAGTCCCCATTCCCCCCTCACTCCAACCTTGTCCCCTGTGATCTACAGATGTACTTTCTGACTATGAATTTCACTATTCTAGATACCCTATGTAAGTGGAATCAAACAGTATTTGTCTGTACTTACTGTATATTGGAATGCACTTTTAAAGTTAAATATATGTCCTGTAAATAGATTGTACCTTCTTTTTCTTCCCCTGTGTTGTATAGTAAGTTCTCATTAGTTATCTATTTTATAAGTTATCTTTTGGGGCCTTCCTCTTGCTAACCATCCTCTAGTCTTCCATACTGAAATTTGCTACCCCAAGATTTTTGATTCTCTCGATCCCCAGCATCACTAAAGTCTCCTTCCCATGTCTTTTCCTTTGACAGCACTTCCCTACAACATTTTCTAAGAGAGTTTCTCTACCACTTAACTTTCTATTCCCTTATGCTAATTATTTGTTTTCAGCTTTATCACTTTCTGATATTATGCTATATATTTATTAGTATGACTCTTTCTTAACTGTTTTGTCCAAATCTGTAGCTCTAAACCTAGAACAGCTCCTGGTACATGGTAGATTTTTGATAAATATTTGATGATTCACTGAGGGGATGGGTATGAGCTGATATAAACACTAAGAGGAAACAAAATAGTAATTTGGGCCATAATATTTATAGCAAAGAGAGTCCTGAGAAATGGGATAAGGAGCAGAACAAAAAGAGTGGTTTAGAAGCTAAATTTTGGAACAATGAGTTAGAATGTCTTGTAGCAGAAACTAGACATATAAAAGACCCACAGATGACCAACAGTAAGCCATTCTATCTAAGACTTGTGCTATGCCTGGTGCAGCTACATTTTATTTTTCTTTTCTGAAAATATTGCAATGAATTTACTTTTCCTGCACAAAAATCCCTTTCTTCTATGCATCTGAAGTCAAAAATAAAAAGGTGTTTCTATAATAATTTTGCTTAAATTCAGAAAACATCTTATGTTAGGGTCTTTCTAAATTCCTATGCAATTGATTTTATACACTTCCGAACACCACCCACAAAGACAAACTCAAAATGGATTAAAGATTTAAACCAAGACCAGAAACTATAAAACTTTTAGAAGAAAACACAGGCAGTACACTCGATGGCATAAATCAAAGCAAGATCCTCTATGACCCACCTCCTAGAGTAATGGAAATAAAAGCAAAAGTAAACAAGTGGGACCTGATTAAACTTAAAAGCTTTTGCACAACAAAGGAAGCTATAAGCGAGGTAAAAAGACAACCCTCAGAATGGGAGAAAATAATAGCAAATGAAACAACTGACAAAGGATTAATTTCCAAAATATACAAGCAGCTCATACAACTCAATACCAGAAAAACAAACAAACAACCCAATCAAAAAGTGGGGAAAAGATCTAAACAGACATTTCTGCAGAGAAGACATACAGATGGCTAACAAATACCTGAAAAGGTGCTCAACATCGCTCATTATTAGAGAAATACAAATCAAAACCACAATGAGATATCAGCTCACACCAGTCAGAATGGCCATTACCAAAAAGTCTACAAACAATAAGCGCTGGAGAGGGTGTAGAGAAAAGGGAACTCTCTTGCACTGTTGGTAGGAATGTAAATTGATACAGCCACTATGGAAGACAGTATGGAGATTCCTTAAAAACCTAGGAATAAAACCACCATATGACCCAGCAATCCCACTCCTAGGCATATACCCCGAGGAAACCAAAATTGAAAGAAACACATGTATCCCATTGTTCATTGCAGCACTATTTACAATAGCTAGAACATGGAAGCAACCTAGATGTCCATCAACAGATGAATAGATAAGGAAGTTGTGGTACATATACACAGTGGAATATTACTCAGCCATAAAAAGGAACACATTTGAGTCAGTTCTAATGAGGTAGATGAACCTAGAACCTATTATACAGAGTGAAGTAAGTCAGAAAGAGAAAGATAAATACCACATTCAAATGCATGTATACAGAATACAGAAAAATGGTCCTAAAGAATTTATTTATAGGGCAGCACTGGAGAAACAGACATAGAGAACAGACTTATGCATGTGGGGAAAGGGAGGAGAGGATGAGATGCATGGAGAGAGTAACATGGAAGCTTACATTACCATATGTGAAATAGATAGCCAACGGGAATTTGCTCAGGAAACTCAAACAGGGGCTCTGTATCAACCTAGAGGGGTGGGATGGGGAGGGAGATGGGAAAGACGTTCAAAAGGGACGGGATATATGTATACCTATGGCTGATTCATGTTGAGGTTTGACAGAAAACAATAAAATTCTATAAAGCAATTATCCTTCAATTAATAAATAAATTATATATATAAATATATGTACTTCAATTAATAAATAAATTATATATATGTGTATATGTATATATATATATATGTATATATATATCGGTAAATGGGAAGGGGGGTTGGAGAGAAAGGGAGAGAGAGAGGGAGGTTACTTTCCTTTATTGATCAGCAGGGCCAGTGAACTTCCAACAGCAGTATGTAGAGAGAGGAGCAGGATGTTGGATGTGCAGAAATTGAGAAAGGATGTGGGAAAATGAATGTTTTTTCTGAGAATGTAGCAGAAGGGCAAGTTTTACTATTGGCAATAAAGCAGTAGGAGGGTGGCAAAGAGGCAGAAAAACTGCCTCAGCAGATTCTGAGGTTTGAAAATTTTCTTTCAAACAGAGAACTGGTAAAGTGGGATAACAATAGAAGATAAAGGAGAAAAAGATACAAGTATGTGATTTTCCTTACCAAGAATTTTTGTTATATTTCTTCCTTTTTTGATTATATTTCCTCCAAGGCAAAATAAAATTATTTTTAATTATCAGTTAATGTACATTTAGAAAGTGGAACAGTTTATAATCAATGAAAATACACTACAGACATGGAATTGAGCATTTGGTTTAATTGACTTTAAGTTAATACATAGGAAATCTGTGGATAGGGGACTTTCCTGTAGTTGGTGCCACATTTGAGAAACTTGTCTCGGATGGCTTCATCATGGGAAAAAAAATCAGATCAAAAGGAAAATTGTTAAGTGAAAGGATAAATACTTGGGGGATTTAAATGGAAAGTTATGAGCCGAAAGGAATAGGGGGAAATCTATTTAGGACCTCTTGCCGTACATTAGAATCTGAGCATGTATGATGAACTGATGGTTAAAGAGTTTCTGAGAACTTTTGAGGCATGTGCTTTGTGTCATTCCCAGGATGACCCAGCATGGGAAACTTCAAGGCAGTGTAAGCACACAGAGCATTTCGTGAGGGACAAAACCCTTTCTGCTTCTGAGCTTCATGGGAAAAAACAATGAAAATGGAATCTACTTGCTCTCTGAATTACTGAGAACAAAAATGTTCTGAAAGAAAAATATAAAGATGGGCTTCAGGGAAGAGATCCTTATTACAGGGAGCTATTTAGTCAGAGGAAGAATTCTAGATCTTTAATGATATAAGTTGGCAGTATGCATGCATGCTAAGTCGCTTCAGTCCTGTCCGACTCTTTGCGAGCCTATGGACTCTAGCCTGCCAGGCTCCTCTGTCCATGGGGATTCTCCAGGCAAGAATACTTGAGTAGATTGCCATGCCCTTTTTCAGGGCATCTTCTCGACCCAATGATTTTAACCGAGTCTCCTGCGGCTCCTGCATTGCAGGTAGATTCTTTACCACTGAGCCACTGGGCAAGTCATTATAGATTATGGGGACATGTATTCAGATATCTAAGACCACGTGACATGATCAGAATAAAAACTGAACAATGTAATGGAATATTAAGATATTTGTAGTCAGGCAGCCAAAGTTAGAATCCCAGACCTACCACTTTCTAGTTGTTATTGAAGCATAATAGATATTTAAAAAACTGAATAAATAATGGCACAGTTCAGTGACTTTTCATAAAGAGACATATCCACATAGGTAGCATTCATAGAGATCGAGAATCAGAATAATAAGAGCATCTCAGAAAGCCCCTTGGCACTCACTTCCTGTTACTGTCTCCACGATTAACCACTCTCTTGATGTTTAACCCCACAGATTTGTTTTGACCGATTTGTCATAACTTTTATGAATAGAATCATTCAATATGTATTCTTTTCCATTTATTGTCTTTTAGTCAACTTTATGTTATTCACATATGTTGCTGTCTAGCTGGATCTATTGGTTTTCACTGACTAATTATATACTGCCATATGCTGCTGCTGCTAAGTCGCTTCAGTAGTGTCCGACTCTGTGAGACCCCAGAGATGGCAGCACACCAGGCTCCCCCGTCCCTGGGATTCTCCAGGCAAGAACACTGGAGTGGGTTGCCATTTCCTTCTCCAATGCGTGAAAGTGGAAAGTGAAAGGGAAGTCGCTCAGTCGTGTCTGACTCTTAGCGACCCCATGAATTGCAGCCCACCAGGCTCCTCTGTCCATGGGATTTTCCAGGCAAGAGTGGTGGAGTGTGGTGCCATTGCCTTCTCTATACTGCCGTATACATAACCACAATTTTAAAAATCTACACTTGATGGACATCTGGGCTGTTTCTAGGTTTTGATTATTCTTCACAGTGTTGCTAGGAATATTTTTGTACATGTTTTTCTTTTTTGTGAACATCTGAATGTATCTGTATTAGTCAGCTAGAGCTCCTGTAACAAAATAGTATAGGAAGGGTGGCTTAAACAACAGAAGTTTATTTTATCACAGTTCTGGAGATTGGAAGTCTGAGATCAAGGTGTCAGTAGGTTGGTTTCTCCAGAGGCCTCTCTCCTTGACTTGTGGATAACTGCTTCCTTGTTATGTCCTCACATGGCCACTTCATATAAGGATACCAGTCCTATTGGATCATGGTCTCACTCTTATGACAGCATTTAACATTAATTGCTTACTTAAAGCCCTATCTCTAGTAACATTGGTAATTGGGACTTCAGTCTATGAATTTGGGAGGACATAATTCAGCCTATAACAGCATTTCTCTGGGTTGTATACTTAGGAGTAAATGATTGATCTTTGGACATGAGAGTGTTCAGATTTAGTAGATCCTGACAGTTTTCCAAATTGGTTGAACTAATTTGCATCCCTAGCAGCAGTATACCAAGGTTCCAGCCACTTCATGATCTCAGTAATTATAGTATTGTCTTTCATTTTAGCCATTCTGGTGGGTATGTAAATGATATATCACTATAGTGAACTCTGGGAGTTGGTGATGGACAGGGAGGCCTGGCATGCTGTGATTCATGGGGTCGCAAAGAGTCAGACACGACTGAGCGACTGAACTGAACTGAACTGATAGTTTAATTAGCATTTCCTGAATGGTTACTGAAGCTGAATGTCTCTTATATGTTTATGTTTATTAGCCAGTTGGATATTCTCATTGGTAAAATGTCTAAGACTTTTGACTTTTTAAAGTTTTACTATCTGTCATTTTCTCATTGAGTTGAAGGAGTTCTTATTCTAGAAGTCAGTTCTTTATTGAATACGTGACTAGCAAAAATCTTATGCCATTCTATGCACTGCCTTTTCAGGTGTTGATCTTGGTTTGATAAATGTAAGTTCTTAATTATCATAGAGAAGTTTAAGTTGTAATTTTTTTCTTTCAAGGCTAGTGCATTTTGTTCCGTATTTTGGTAGTTTTTGCCTAGCCTTCAGGTCAGGAAGATTCTGATATTTTCTTTCAACAGTTTTGTTGTTTGCTTTTCACATTTAGAACTCCTTAACATTTAAAACTAATTTTTGTGTGTTCTGTAAGTTTGGGGGTGTAGTCGTGATTGACCTTTATCCATACAGATATTCAACTGACCCCAAGCCATTCATTTATAAAGCCCATCTTTCCCCACTGCACTGCATTGTCACCTCTGGGATAGACTAGGTTACAGTACTCATCATGGATCAGTTTCTCCATGCGCTCTACTATTTCACTGGTTGTATATCCTGAGCCAAGGTCACACTGTCTTAAATACTATACTAATCCTTTATAATAAGGCTTGACTTCTTAAAGTAAACTTCTTTGCTGCTAGTCACAGCTCTTCACATTTTCAAACACATTTTAGAATTGTCTTATCAATTTCCATAAAATATCTGCTAGGATTTTGGTTTGAATTACAATGAATATAAAGCTCAATACAGAAAGAACAAATATTTCAAACATACGGAGCCTTTCAACTCATGATCACGGTTGTTGCTGTTGTTGTCACTACGCTGTGTCTGACTCTTTACAATCCCATAAACTGTGGCACTCCAGGCTCCTCTGTCTTCCACTATATCTCTGAGTTTGCTTAAATTCATGTCCATCGAGTCAATGATTTTAACTACCTCATCCTCTGCCATGCTTTTCTCCTTTTGCTTCTAATCTTTCCCAGTATCAGAGTCTTCTCATCAGCTCTTCACATCGGCTGGCCAAAGTATTGGAGTTTCAGCTTCAGTATCAGTCCTTCAAATGAATATTCAGGGCTGATTTACTTTAGGATTGACTGGCTAAGTTTCCTTTCAGTCCAAGGGACTCTCAAAAGTCTTCTCCAGCACCACAATTTAAAAGCATCAATTCTTTTGCTCTCAGCCTTTTTTATGATCCAACTCTCACATCCATACATGACTACCGGAAAAACCATAGCTTGGACTATATGGGCTTTGCCAGCAAAGTGATGTCTCTTCTGTTTAATATGCTTTCTAGGTTTGTCATAACTTCCCTTCCAAGGAGCAAGGATGAACTTGGTACATCCCATTATTTACTTAAACCTTTGATTTCTATAGTTTTCAATGTGGGTGTATTACACATTTTTTTATTAGATTTATTCCTAGATGTTTTATGATTTCTAAGATGTTACTGTAAATTAATCAAGTGTATTAACTTAAGATATTTCCATTCATATCTCCACATATGAGTATTTGGGGAATTTTGAATAATAATGATCCAAAGATGATCAAGGCAAATTGAATAATCAAGCAGTGTCTTCATTCATGCCTTCATGAATTTGTTTATTGAGTAAGTGTTTCTTGCATGCTTCCTCTATACTTGGAGTGTATAGGGAGTTACAAAATATTATAGAGGTACTGAAGAAAGGAAACTACCTTGAAAACAAGAATATTGAAGGATTATCAGAATAACCACAGAAACCATACTGAGAAGTAATATCAGAAATAGCTAAATCACTTCACAAGGAGACAATAAAAGCACACTAGGACACTTGAGAAAAATGAAGGATGGTGTGAAAGAGAATAATTAGTTAATATTATGCTTGAACTTTCTATTGCAGCAAATAAAATTAAAACTATGAAAAGTTCTCATGGAATCATGTCACATCAAGTTGGTGTTAAACTCCACTCTGAAGGTAGGAGCCTGGGCATTCTGTGTGATCAGTATAACCTAGATTTAAGAGGTTTACAAAGAATAGAAGCCATAAACCTAACAATCAATGACCTCCTCCAGATGGGGTCCAGAAAGAGCCTGTTTAGGTTACCAGGAGGAATTTATCTGGAAGCTGTAGGGTGGGAACTGAGACCATCCCAGCTCTGTTATTTATTTATGAGGCCTATGTAGGAAGTATGGATCCTTTTATTTTCCAGAAGGACTATAAACAATTTCTGCTCTGGTTGTTTGTATAAAAGATAGCACTGGATTTTTTTTTTTTTTTAAGTAGACTGATAGGAGTAAAGCGTAGTTTGATTTAGAGTATGTGTCCATATTACACATTATCTAAGGGTAATTGGGTTGCCCATTGAAGTTGGCAAAGCCAAGACATTTAAGCAAATGTAAGAACAAGGAAAGGAAGAAAATAAAAGTGCAAAGCATTGAGCAGTGAGGATTTTGAGCTCATGAGAGTTCTGAAAAGTATGTGTAATCTAAACCAGAGATAAATGGATATGGTGGAAGGAGCATTGACCGAGGAGTCACAACGAGTCTCAGTTCTCATACTTTACCAGCAATGTTATCTTTTTAAGCTAATTAACCTCTGACTCTCAGCTTCCTGACCTATCTAGCTCAAATGATGTGATGTGAGAGCTCTTGTCAATGATAAGGTATTATGTAAATATGAGACAGTGGTTTAATATCACTTTCCTGGTATTATTAAACTCATATAATGACATCATTTTAGCATCAGTTCTCAAACTTTAATATCTCAAGACCCCTTTGCACTCTCAAAATATTGGGGACCCCAAAGAACATTTATATGTGTGGGTTATATCCATGGTGTATGTTACATTAGGAATTAAACTGAGAATGATTTTAAAAAATATTTATTTTTTAGTAATTGACATTATTTTATATTTGTGTGTATCTTTTTCACTACTGGTTTAATGAAGATGACTGAATTCTCATATCTGTTTCCACATTCAATCTGTTGAAATATGTTGTTTTGGTTGAAATATATAAAGAAAATCAGGCCTTCTGCAGATTTGTATTAGAAAAGGGAAGGGTATTTTAATAGATTTTTTTTGATAATTGTGGATATTCTTTGACTCAAAACTTTCCCTCTTAAAGGTTGGGTACAGTATGAAACCTGAAGCCATATCAACAAACTTTTCTTGTTCTTTCTATTAAATTCATTAGATCATTTTGCTCTTTGAATGAATCTTTCCCATACATGATTTTGTAACATCATTTATTAGTCTGCTTTAAAGATTTGCCAAATGTTGGAAAATTTCATATAAAACATTTAAAAAATCATATTTGTTAATATCCTTACCATTTCATCAGAAAATTTTTAAGTGTTATAATGCTGTCTAACTCAAGGTTATAGATATGAATCTTCTAAAATTCTATTTTCCACTTGAAAGCTTGAATTTAGTTGCATGTATGCATGCTCAATTATGTCTCTCTGTGACACCCCGTGGACTGTAGCCCACCAGACTCCTCTGTCCATGGATTATCCTGAAAGGAATACTGGAGTAGGTTGCCATCTCCTTCTCTAGGGAATCTTCCCGACCTAGGGCTCGAATCTGTGTCTCCTGCAGCTCCTGCATTGGCACTCTCACTCTCTACCACTGAGCCACCTGGGAAACTGGGGTGAATTCAGTTACAGTCAACAACTACTGTCATTTATTTTTTGAAGTAACAGACTTGCTTCGTTCATGGTGAGAAAATGCCTGCCAAATACCCAAATCTGAATACCCATAGTTTGTCTGTGAAAATGTTTTTCAGGTGAAAATGGTGTTCCATGAAAAAAGTAGCTAGTTCAACTTGCAACTCACAATCACACCAGGGCTTTTTTCTGAGACCCTCACACTTCTGTAGGCTGCAGAATTGCTTTTTTGTTTAATACTTCACACTTCATTATATGGACATCTTAAAGACATGAATTCAAATGCTGAGATTTAATTAAAATAATTATTTTACTGCTTCATGGAGAATATTCTTAAGTTAACTGACTTCATTTGCCCCTCTATGAATGATGGAGGTCAATTCTCAATGATCACAGTAGTTTGGTTCCACTGCCTTGATTTGTGCTGAGGGGCCAATAGTTTTCTTTTCTGTGTAAATGTCAATACGATGAAAGTTCAGTTCAGTTCAGTCGCTCAGTAGTGTCCAGCTCTTTGAGACCCCGTGAATAGCAGCATGCCAGGCCTTCCTGTCCATCAGCAACTCCCGGAGTTCACTCAAACTCATGTCCATCGAGTCAGTGATGCCATCCAGCCATCTCATCCTCGGTCGTCCCCTTCTCCTCCTGCCTCCAATCCCTCCCAGCATCAGAGTCTTTTCCAATGAGTCAACTCTTCTCATGAGGTGGACGAAGTATTGGAGTTTCAGCTTCAACATCAGTCCTTCCAATGAACACCCAGGACTGACCTCCTTTAGAATAGACTGGTTGGATCTCCTTGCAGTCCAAGGGACTCTCAAGAGTCTTCTCCAACACCACAGTTCAAAAGCATCAATTCTTTGGCACTTAGCTTTCTTCACAGTCCAACTCTCATCCATACATGACCACTGGAAAAACCATAGCCTTGACTAGATGGACCTTTGTTGGCAGAGTAATGCCTCTGCTTTTCAATATGCTATCGAGGATGGTCATAATTTTTCTTCCAAGGAGTAAGCGTCTTTTAATTTCATGGCTGCAATCACCATCTGCAGTGATTTCGGAGCCCCCCAAAATAAAGTCTGACACTGTTTCCCCATCTATTTCCCATGAAGTGATGGGACCAGATGCCATGATCTTCGTTTTCTGAATGTTGAGCTTTAAGCCAACGTTTTCACTCTCCTCTTTCACTTTCATCAAGAGGCTTTTTAGATCCTCTTCACTTTCTGCCATAAGGGTGGTGTCATCTGCATATCTGAGGTGATTGATATTTCTCCCGGCAATCTTGATTCCAGCTTGTGTTTCTTCCAGCCCAGTGTTTCTCATGATGTACTCTGCAAATAAATTAAATAAGCAAGGTGACAATATACAGCCTTGATGTACTCCTTTTCCTATTTGGAACCAGTCTGTTGTTCCATGTCCAGTTCTAACTGTTGTTTCCTGACCTGCATATAGGTTTCTCAAGAGGCAGGTCAAGTGGTCTGGTATTCCCATCTCTTTCAGAATTTTCCACAGTTTCTTGTGATCCACACAGTCAAAGGCTTTGGCATAGTCAATAAAGCAGAAATAGATGTTTTTCTGGAACTCTCTTGCTTTTTCCATGATCCAGTGGACGTTGGCAATTTGATCTCTGTTTCCTCTGCCTTTTCTAAACCCAGCTTGAACATCAGGAAGTTCACGGTTCACGTATTGCTGAAGCCTGGCTTGGAGAATTTTGAGCATTACTTTACTAGCATGTGAGATGAGTGCAACTGTGTGGTAGTTTGAGCATCCTTTGGCATTGCCTTTCTCTGGGATTGGAATGAAAACTGACCTTTTCCAGTCCTGTGGCCACTGCTGAATTTTCCAAATTTGCTGGCATATTGAGTGTGGCACTTTCACAGCATCATCTTCCAGGATTTGAAATAGCTCTATGATGAAAGGAAAGTGGTTAAAAAAGAATTTTAAAAATTCTTTGTAATTTTTTGGAAATAATTTAACCTTGCAGTCAGTCTCCCTGAAAGTGTAGCAAAGAATCTCAGTAGTCTGCTAACCAGAATCATGTTACAAAGGAGTCTGTGCATTGTTTTTTGTCCTCAGTAGCCTGGTGGGCTGAAGTCCATAGGGTCGCTAAGAGTCGGACATGATTCAGTGCCTTCACTTTCACTTTCACTTTCATGCATTGGAGAAGGAAATGGCAACCCACTCCAGTGTTCTTGCCTGGAGAATCCCAGGGACGGGGGAGCCTGGTGTGCTACCATCTCTGGGGTCACACAGAGTCGGACACGACTGAAGTGACTTAGCAGCAGCAGGAAAGAATGTTATCCTCCTTGTCTGTCTCCACTGGGTGTAGAAGGTAGATAAGCAAGAGTTCATAGTTAGGTCTCAAACATTTTCAGTCACCTCTGTCCTTGTTCCTTTCCTGGATCCTCAATTCGAAAGACTAGGGCTATCACTCCCTGTTCATCTTCTTTTATAGTACATTTCTCACTGTGTTATATTGTCCATTATTCGTCTGATTCTCTCACTAGATCAAAGTACTTTATAAGTAGTTGTTGTTTATCTGTCTCATCCACATTCATTGTATATCAATTGTCTAGCTCAGAGTAGATCCTTAATAAATATTTATAAAGTAAAATTACCATGATTTATGGGCTTTCCAGGTGGCACTAGTTGTAAAGAACTTGCCTGCCAACACAGGAGACACAAGAGACATGGGTTTGATCCCTGGGTTGAGAAGAGCCCCTGGAGGAGGACATGGCAACTCCAGTTTTCTTGCCTGGAGAATCCCATGGACAGAGGAGCCTAGTGGGCTATGGTCCATAGAGTTGCAAAGAGTTGGACACATACTGAAGCAACTTTTAGCACACAGTGGCAATATTACACTATAGAAGAATTTAAATAAAATGCCATAGAAGCTGAGATGACAGAGTTTAATTGTGAGGGAGTGGAGAAAAAGGTTGTCTAGGGACACGTCAGAGAGGTGCATTTTTGTACTTTGTCAGAACAAAAAGATGCTGTATTTTTCCTGTGGGATTTTGGGAAGAGCCAAATCATAACCTTCTTACTGATGCTGCTATGATACATGCCTTAGAGACAATGATGTGGGCTATGACACAGAAAAGGGGACTTTTGGGAAAAGTTCTTTTTGGGGTGTTACACAACAGGACATGACGTATCTTGCCCAGTAAATAAAGCTCTACTGAAAAGTTTTAAGGAGGCTACACTGCTTAGACAGTTCAAGAGACACTTTCCAATGTTGGCGTGTACATTCAAAGAATGCTGATCTCAAAATACAACACTGTGAAAACAAAGTTTTCTCATTCATTTTGTTCACCCAGGTATGCAAGATTCTGAGTTGCTAAATGGGAGGAAGTATGGAGAGGCAGCGGAAACATTCAGGACCAAGTACAAACAAGAAAAAGCTTTGCTTCAGAGTTTATTTTATTCCTAGTTTAGTGATGGAATGGTAAAAAGACTTCAGGATTAATAAGAAAGCTGCTTTTCTCCTGGAAGCTGCTCTATTAGGGAAATTTACATATAAAAAGATGATACCGATTATAAAGTATTTATTCTGTTTTCATAAGGAAGTACATTTCTTACCTGTTCAAACAGTTATCTTTTTTCTTCATCTTTATCCCTTAGGATAAAAATTTATCTAAACTATTTTAGTCAAATCCCTGCTTTCTACCTTCTGCTGCTGCTAAGTCACTTCAGTCATGTCTGACTCTGTGCTACGCCACAGACAGCAGCCCACCAGGCTCCCCTGTCCCTGGGATTCTCCAGGCAAGAATTCTAGATGATATCACTAAAACAAGTTTGTTTTTTTCTTTCGCTTCCTTCTTTGCTTTGTTTTTAATTGAAGTATAGTCCATTCTAAAGGAGATCAGTCCTGAGTGTTCTTTGGCAGGAATGATGCTGAAGCTGAAACTCCAGTACTTTGGCTACCTCATGTGAAGAGTTGATTCCTTGGAACAGACTTTGATGCTGGGAGGGATTGGAGGCAGGAGGAGAAGGGGACAACAGAGGATAAGATGGCTGGATGGCATCACCGACTTGATGGACGTGAGTTTGAGTGAACTCCAGGAGTTGGTGATGGACAGGGAGGCCTGGTGTGCTGCAGTTCATGGGGTCATAAAGAGTCGGACACGACTGAGCGACTGAACTGAACTGAACTGAACTGAACTGACTTATAATGTAGTGTTAGTTTCAGATGTACAGCAAAGTGATCCAATTATACATACACAAAAATCTATTTTTTTCAGATTCTTTTCTCTTCTGTTGCTATTGTTCAGTCACTAAGTCATGTCTGACTCTTTGTGACCCCACAGACTGCAGCATGCCAGGATTCCCTGTCTTTCACTGTCTCCTGGAATTAGCTCAAACTCATGTCCATTGAGTCATGATGCCATCCAACCATCTCATCTTTTCTCTTATAGGTTATTACAAAATTTCAAGTACAGTTCCCTATAGTATATAGTAGGTCCTTGGTTATCTATTTTGTATATAGTAGTATGCATATGTTAATTCCAAATGCCTAATTTATCCCCTGCCATTTGCCCACTGGTAATAATAAATTTGTTTTCTGTGTCTGTGAGTCTGTTTTATATATAAGTTCATTTGTATTATCTTTTTTTTTAGATTATGCATATAAGCAACATCTTATGATATTTATCTTTCTCTGACAGGCTGACTTCACTTAGTATAAAACAAACTTACCTTGCAAATATGGTGTCATTTTAGAAAACAAGCATGTATATGGTACTGTGTGGTGATATCAAAGTGAGTCAAAGTGAAGTCGCTCAGTCATGTCCGACTCTTTGCGACCCCATGGACTGTAGCCTACGAGGCTTCTCCGTCCATGGGATTTTCCAGGCAAGAGTACTGGAGTGGGTTGCCATTTCCTTCTCCAGGGGATCTTCCTAACCCAGGGATCGAACCCAGGTCTCCTGCAATGCAAGCAGAAGCTTTACCCTCTGAGCCACCAGGGAAGCCCAGTGTGGTGATATAGTTCTGGCTTTTCTTTTTTCTGCCCCTTTTGTTTCAGGATGACTTCTCCATCTTGTCTCTGAAAACCTACCTCCATCTGTCTCCCAACACTATTGTCCTAGTTCCTCAGCTAATCTGCATTGAGAAAATAAAGCAGATAAGCAAACACGTTAAGAATTGTAATATAAATAAAAATCAGAAAATCATATGGTAAAGAGAACCTATTCTGGCACAACATTTACCACATATGGGCAAATTAGTTGGCCTCTCAGTGTCTCAGTTTTCTTATCTGTAGAATGGGTAAATGAGAAACCATATCTTATTATGTTTCTGTGAGGATTAAATGAGAACTCTTAGAAAGGGCCAGGCACATAAAAACACTAGATAAGTGTTTACTATTATTAGTAAACACTATTATTATATTAATAATCATTAATAATAACATTTATATATTAATATTATAATTAATAAATATTATATTAATATAATACTATTATTATTATTAATTGCTATCCTTAATTAGCACTAAGATAAAAGCTAATCAAATGAAAGATGTTATTGTAGTGGATCTGCAGAAGTAATTTGCATTCTCAGAGGTCTTTCAATTTCATTTGGGGCCACATAAAAGAGTCCTAGGATTGAGATTTTGCAGCGTAGCCTCAGGAGACTGGCTGACGGCTTTCTCCTTCAGCTCATAGTATGATATCCTTATCTTCCTGTTGATCAAGGATCCTTTTTTATAAATTTAATTTTTATTGAAGTATAGTTGACTTACAACCTTATATTAATTTCAAGTGTACAGCACAGTGATTCAATATTTTTAAAAATTATAGTCCATTAAAAGTTATTACAAAATAATGTCTATAATTCCCTGTATTGTACAACCTAACCTTGTGCTCATCTATTTTGTACATAGTAGTTTGCATCTTTTAATCCCATACCCCTAGGCTGCCCCTCCTTACTTCCCTCTCCTGACTAGTAATCACTAGTTTGTTTTCCATATCTATCAGTCTGTTTCTGTTTTGCTATATATTTATTTTGTTTTATATTTTTATATTGTACCTACAAGTGACATCATACAATGTTTGTTTTGCTTTGTCCGACCCTCAAAGTCTATCCATGTTGTTACAAAAGGCAGAATTTCGTTCTTCTCTGTGGCTGAGGAGTATTCCATCGTACATGTACACCACATCTTCTTTATCCATTCATCTGTTGATGAACACTTGGGTTGCTTCCATATCTTGGCTATTGTAAATAATGTTTCTATGAACACTGGGGTGCATGTATCTTTTCATATTAGTGTTTTTATTTTTTGGCTATATACCCAAGAGTGGAATTGCTGGGTCATATGGTGCTTCTATTTTTAGCTTTTTGAAAAAACTCTATACTGTTTTTTTTTTTTTTTTCACAATGGCGGTACCAGTTTACATTTCCAAGAGTGTACAAGGGTTCTTTTTTCTCCACAACCTCACTAATATTTGTGATTTGTAGTATTAAAAAAAATTGTTTTTTAATTTATTTACTTTGGCTATGCTGGGTCTTTGTTGCTGCGCGGGCTATTTTTCTAGGTGTGGTGAGCAGGAGCTCCTCTCTAGTTGCAGTGTGGGCTTTTCTTGTTGCAGATGTTGGACTCTAGGGCTTGTGGGGGCTTCAGTAGTTGTGGCCCTTGGATTCTAGAGCACAGGCTCAATAATTGTGGCATACTGGCTTAATTGCTCCACGGCCTGTGGGATCTTCCCAGATCAGGGATTGAACCCATGTCTACTGCATTGTCAGGTGGATTCTTTACCACTGAGCCACCAGGAAAGCCTCTATTTGTGGTCTTTTTGATGGCAGCCATTGTGACAGGTATGAGGTGATATTTCATTGTGGTTTTGATTTCTCTGATGATTAACAATGTTGGGGATCTTTTCACATGCCTTTTGGCCTGCTGCTGCTGCTGCTAAGTCACTTCAGTCATGTCTGACTCTCTGTGACCCCATAAACGGCAGCCCACCAAGCTACCCCATCCCTGGGATTCTCCAGGCAAGAACACTGGCTGGAGTGGGTTGCCATTTCCTTCTCCAGTTCATGAAACTGAAAAGTGAAAGTGAAGTCACTCAGTTGTGTCTGACTCTTAGCGACCCCATGGACTGCAGCCCACCAGGCTCCTCCATCCATTTTGGCCTGCTGAATGTCTTCTTTGAAAAAATGTCTATTCAGGCCTTCTGCCCATTTTTTAATCAGATTGTTCATATTTTGCTGTTGAGTTGTATGAACTGTTTACACATACATTGGATATAATCCCTCATCAGTTACATCATTTTGAAATTTTTTTCTGATCAGTAGTCCTTTATATCGGGCTGAGCAATTTTAATGTGAAATACTAAGTGTGGGACAAATGTTACCAAATCAGGTGTCAATGGAAACTGTGGTTTGAGAAGAGGGACTGATGTCTCTTATCCGGGTGAATGTTAACTTGAGGGATGTACGCAGAGATCTTACCATGGGCAGCCCTTGATCTGGTCCTGCCTTGTGATCCTAAGCTGTTTCTAGCCCCCAAATCTTCAGTCTCCATGTGCTGTGTGCAAACCAGACCACAAGCCACTTGGAGACCACATGGTGAGAGCTGGCACACCAACACGCATTGGGGATCATTACCAGGGGACTTCTACATGCTGCAGGGCACAACCAACCCTTGGCTGCAGATGCTCATGGGAAGTTTCAATATGATCTGCATGAATCCCAATCAGATATACTACCAACCTGCTGACAGCTATTGCTTGGCAGGCACCAGCTCAACCCACTTCCAGAAGTGCTTTAATAGCACTTTACTGGCACTTCCTATTCAGGTGGGGAGGCAGGGCAGCAATGATAGAAGCAGCAGGCTGACTGGACTGGAGTGCTTCCACACTGGATCTGAGTGTCCCAAATAGGTCACTTATGGCTGGGCCCAGAAATGAGTGTGCGTGACCTGTACTTTGGGTAGCCTCGCTCTCCTCTCCACACAACCCATGCTCACACACAGGCAGTGTGACAGTGAAGAGACTTCTTCCCAAACACTGACTCACTTCAGAAATCAGGCTTCTGGTACTTTATGAATGTGTGGAATTTCAACCTTGTGTAGATAAGCCTGTCTTGTTAAAAAACATGGTTATTTTTTAAAGTAATTTTAAACTGAACATCAGAAACTATGTATTCATAAATAATACTTTTAAAAATAAAAGATAGCATTGCCATGAGCTATTGGAGGAATCAATGTAATTATATTAACTAAGAATCTGTCTACTATTATCTTGTTAGACACACTAACATCTTCATGATTGTTCACACACATTCATATATACATTTGTAAATTGTGTTTATGTACATGATTATATATCTGGTCCCACTACTTCATGGCAAATAGATGGAGAAACAGTGGAAACAGTGGCAGACTTTTTTGGGGGGGTTCCCAAATCACTGGAGATGGTGACTGCAATCATGAAATAGAAAGATGCTTACTTCTTGGAAGAAAAGTTATGACCAACCTAGACAGCATATTAAAAAGCAGACACATTACTTTGCCAGCAAATGTTCATCTAGTCAAGGGTATGGTTTTTCCAGTGGTCATGTATGGATGTGAGAGTTGGACCATATAGAAAACTGAGCACTGAAGAACTGATGCTTTCAAACAGTGGTGTTGGAGAAGACTCTTGAGAGTCACTTGGACTGCAAGGAAATCCAACCAGTCCATCCTAAAGGAAATCAGTCCTGAATAGTCACTGGAAGGACTGATGTTGAAGCTGGATGAAACTCCAATACTTTGGCCACCTGATGCGAAGAGCTGACTCATTTGAAAAGACTGATGCTGGGAAAGATTGAAGACAAGAGGAGAAGGGGACGACAGAGGATGAGATGGATGGATGGCATCACTGACTCAATGGGCATGAGTTTGAGTAAACTCGGGGAGTTGGTGATGGATAGGGAGGCTTGGCATGTTGCAGTCCACGGGGTTGCAAAAAGTCGGACATGACTGAGTGACTGAACTGAACTGAACATGATTGTATATCATAATATGCATTTTGATTTCTCATCTTTCCCTTTATAAACATCCTTTCATTCATGCCTAGTACTAACTCCCAGACAAAGTGTGCTTTTAAGGATTAACGTTGAGTAATACCAGAAAGTTATAACCAAAGCTTGTTAGAAAATAAAAGTTAGTGATTCTCTACTTAGCCTTTGGCTTCATTTAAATCCTGGGTTAGTGTACTAACCAGTGTACTTCTAGCTGGGTTTGAAAAATTACCTAAAATTACATCTCTTATTGATTATTCGGTCATAAATTACTGTCACAACTGTTGGCAAAAACCTTGATTTGCTTTCCTTAAGTCAGTTTAATTTTCTGGCAAGTCACTAAACTGTGCTTTCCTAGACAGGAATGTCTTTCTATCTTCGTTACCCCAATGCCTATCACACCGAAGAGCTTAATACACATTTCCCAAAGAAATAACCCCAATTCCTGCTTCTCAGTGTTAGTTTTGAGCTTGGGAATGATGATAGCCTTGGAAAAGTAAACTTAAAAGTCAGAACCCTTAAAATCTATGTGAAATGTCCCAAAGTAAGTTTCCCATGTACTTCCCCCACAGGGCTTATCTTTTCTCATTTTTATGGTTTGCCTCTGGATGCCCCAAAGAAGCTACCAAAACTGTACATGCCTATTTTCACCCTTTCATCAAACTTTTGCTAAGTTGAGGAAGAGTCCTCTCTTCCTTTAGTAGCAACTGTGGTACATTTTGGAATTTCCAAAAGCCGTTAAACTCCCATGGTATGCCTGAGACAGGTGTCCACGTGAAGGAAATTAGCAACCCTCAGCTGCAACCACTAGTGTACCGCAAACCCTGACAAGGTAGGACAGGAAGAGATGCATGTCGACTGGATGCCAGTCTATCCCTTCGGGCGTGAGTGAGAATGCTCTAATAACAGTGTGCTCAGTCGTGTCCGACTCTGCAACCCCAGGGACTTTGGCCTGCCAGGTTCCTCTGCCCATGGAATTTTCCAGGCAAGAATTCTGGAGTAGGTTGCTATTTCCTCCTTCAGGGGATCTTCCCGGGCCAGGGATCAAACTCACATATTTTGGCAGGTGGATTCTTTACCACTATTGCCACCACTAGTGCAATGAAGCCTAGAGAATACTCGACTACAAGGAATAGAATGGGTCTGTTCGAGGCCACAGTGGACAGTGCGCTCTTCCTACATGACCCATCATTTTGCTACATGATCCAAACTTCTAGTAGTAGACTCAGAAGCAAATATGCAGAACCTCCCAGTAATGGGTGCACAGGACTCTGACAAAACAGATACATTTAAAGATCTTGTTATTTATTCTCCCTAAAAGGTTGTTTCACGTGACATGATAATAAAATTGATATCAACAATTTGGGACAGCCATGGGTGAATAAGGGAATGGGATATTTAAAATTTATCAAATGGATTGAATGCATGAAAATTTGTTTTTTGCAGTTGTTGAAGATCAGCTTCAGAGAGAAAATCCTCTACTGAGCACATACATTATGCTCTAAGGGACATTGTCTATGCATATACTTACTAAAGCTCTTGTCTGCTGAATTTAAATAACAAACACCAAAAATAATAGGGAACTTTTCAACAGGTAAACTATTTTAACTATTTTATCTGTTTGCAGCACTTTTACATTCATAATGTAACACAAACATATTCCTCTCTCTTTTCTCCTCTCTCTCACACAAATATGAAGCAGAAAAAGCAACAATAAAATGTATAATTTTTACTGGATTATTCTCTAATTTAGATGACTGAATTGTACACAATTTAATGATTACAGAGTACCCAAAATACTGCTAAACTCAAATCTTTAAATTTTTGCCCCCCATCTATCTTCCATGGTGGTCTAACTAGATACTTGCCCACTGTGATTGTTGACAGAAGGTTCTTGCATTTTTGGAGAAACCACAGTTACTAGTTTGAGTAAGAACTCTCTCCTCATCAACAAGCTTAGGCAAATCTCCACAGACTGTATTTTTTCCTGTTTGTCCCCACCAAGAAATCCTTTAAGGGAATTGGAAAAATTCAGGAGTCCCCTTTGCAAATTGTAAGTAATTAATCAAAACTCCTTTAAAAATTCTGATTAGCACAGGCGTAAGTAGTATAAAAAGTAGACTTGTGGAAACTGAAAATGGAAAGGAATTGAGTTTTCTTCTCATTCTTTAGCACAAAATTCTGGGTTTACAACTTTTAAAATTCTATTATGAAAGTAAGATAACCATGTTACAAAAAATCGAAAATAATGCAAATATTAATTTGTGATCCCAATGGTTCATTCCATAAACTTTTTTTCTTTGGATTAAAAAATACAAGTTTTTAGGGAATTTTTTGGCAATCCAGTGTTTAGGACTTGGCACTCTCTGTGCCAGTGCCCCAGGTTTGATCCTGGGTCAGGGATCTAAGATCCCGCAAGCCAGGCAGTTTGGCTAAAAAAAAAAGAGAAAATACAATTTTAAAAATCACATCCAATTAAAAAACACAAATAGTCATCAGATAAAAGAATAGGAACACAGGATATGCACTTAGCTGAAATATATTGAAAAAGACAGTTGACAGCTGATGAAAGTGAAAGTCGCTCATTCCTGTCCGACTCTGTGACCCTACTGACTGTATAGTCTGTGGAATTCTCCAGGCCAGAATACTGGAGTAGCTAGCCGTTCCCTTCTCCAGGGGATCTTTCCAATGCAGGGATTGAACCCAGGTCTCCCAACATTGCAGACAGATTCTTTATGAGCTGAGCTACCAGGGAAGCCCTATTGACAATGACTGCTTTACAGCAAATAAAAGATCTCATCAGCAAGCTAGAAAAATGAGTTCATTACCTTTTTAAAAAGTCATAGTCAAACCAGCACAATTGTCAGGCACACGGATGCTAGAGCCAAAGTTTCTGGTTCCAAAGCTTAACTTTGTTACAGAACCTTTCCCATAATCTTGGACAGGTCGCCATAGTTTCTTTATCTGTCAAATGACAATACTCATTGTACCTAGTTGCCATGATTTGCTGAGTTAATAATAGGAAATACTGAGGAAAAATCCTAGAATATAATATGCAATATTATAGGAAATCCTAGGGAAAATCTAATAGGAAAAGTCCCAGAATTCTAGGAAAAATCCAGAATATAATACATAATAAATAGTAGTATATGATAAGCTTACATGTCATTGTTACTAGTCTTCAGTTTCTAGTATTTTAAAAATACATATTGACCCACAATGAAGAATAATTGTATTACTAGTTTCTGAAAGTTTCATTAAATAATAATGAATGATAAATTTCTTTTTCAATTTGGAAGCCAAATTTAGTAAATCTCTTAGACTATTATTATAAGCTATATTTCAGGATTAAAACCCTTCCCCATAAGGGGGCATACAAGTTTCTGTGTTTTGTACTATCATTTAGAAAGTGGATGCTGTCACGCTAGGAGGTGGAAATGTTGCACTCAGAAAGTCCATTCTCGATGACTGCAAACATCACCAATGGGAAGAAATTCTAGTGTATTTAATTTCATCACTGATAAATCTATGAGTCACAACAGGCCTTCACTGGGACTAAGTCTAGGAATCGTACATGCAAAATATTTTTTCTTACTTTTATGGTTTACAACTTGAGAATCATTATTTTATCATTTAGGATTGATAAGGCAGCCAGTTTCCTGCCCTAGACATTTTATCAGATAAAATCAGGTTTTATCAGATTTCATCTTAGTTTATCACAAAAAAACCCCTGGTTTTCTTTTAACCTACGCCATGACTCTAATCTTCTCTGTGCATGAAATAGCGAAGATTCTCACTAGATCACCTGTGATAAGATGTGTGACTAGTTTCTCACGCAAAATATTTAAGTTTTGAAATTATTTCCTCTTTCCTCCAGGAGAGTATAAATAAACTTTTCCTGTGTGACTGTTTGGTTTTCTTCAAAGTATGTTAGATCATAATTATCACAGCCATATTCTCTATTTCAAGTAGAGAAGAGGCTGCCTATTACTTAACTTAGCAGGACTTTTTGTTCAGATTTCCAGATAAGGCACAATATTGGCTTCAAAAATAAAAAAGGGCAGGCTGTTTCCCACAGAGTCCACCGGTGTTCATAGGATGAGAAACTGGCCCCCGTGTTGTCTGATAAAAAAGGAATTCCCAGCATGGAGCTATTTTTAGTGCATCTGATGGAACATCAGTGCCCATCCACGTTTCCTTAACATGTTGTGCTATATTCTGCCCCCTAGCATTCCAGGGTTCATTTATTACCCAAAGTAACAGGGAGAAGTCACTTAAGAGTCTTCTCTCACAAGGAGAAATGAAAAGCTGTTATTATTTTACTAACACGTTTCTCTTTCTGCAGCCAATACAGAACAGTATTTGTAGCTCTACTAAAAATGATCACACACACTGAGAGATGGACAGTCCCTTCCAGAATATTTAATTTGTTTTGTGACTGTAACATCAGTATGTTTAAATTACATGTTTATTTCTGTCTACATTTTGGATGAGCTCCTAGTGACTAAAAATAGAAGTTTGTGTTTACTTTGCTGCCTTGATTTCTTGACTAACAGTTAGTTGTTGACTTCTTTATACAGTGAGATCTTGGATAAAAACAATATGCTTTCTCTCTCTTAAATAGAACACAAAAACAAATAAATAAAGAAATACTTTAATAAAATCTATTAAGCAAAACTTTGGCCAAAATATAATTGATTTCCCATATATTAGAAAGATTGTAATAATAATCATTGTTCTTGAATATTATTTTTAATATCTCTCCTCTTCCCAAATACACAATTTTTACTTAATAATAATTAATCATTTGACCAAAACTAGATTTCTTACTCATGTACAGACATATAACAAATTTACAGGTTAATAATATAGATGGAAAGAAACAATTCTGGATAATCTCCCTTTGACTAAAACAACTTTTATCACAGCTCAATATCCCTCTTATTTTATATAGTTTCTAAGATTTTATTAAAGTTATTTGTCAGAAAGAAAATCTAGATTATAGGTAAGAGTAGTTGAACATATATATATATAGAATAGGATTGAATAGAATAGAATAGAATAAATGTTGGAGAGGTGCATGCTTCTGTATGCTTGTGTGTGTGTGTGTATGTGTGTGTGTGTGTGTGTGTGTGTGTATGAGATATCATATAGGATCACATAATAAAACACCATTCTTTCTTTTTTTCTTTTGCAAGTCAATTTTTATTTTGTTTGTTTTGCTAATGGATAACTGGAGGTATCACTTTACCTTGATATTCAGTATTTTGATTCATTTTAAAATGTTATATTATGGTATGTGCTGCTGTGTTGAATTGCTCAGCCGAGTCTGAGTCTTTTGCGACCCCATGGACTGTAGCCTGCCAAGCTCCTCTGTCTGTGGGGATTCTCCAGGCAAGAATACTGGAGTGGGTTGCCATGCCCTGCCCTCCACCAGGGGATCTTCCCAAACCAGGGCTCAAACCCTATGTCTCCCTCATTGCAGGCAGATTCTTTACTGTCTGAGCGAGCAAGGAAGCTCAAGAATGCTGGAGTGGGTATCCCATCCCTTCTCCAGGGGATCATCCTGACCCAGGAATTGAACTGGTATCTCCTGGGCTTCCTTGATAGCTCAGTTGGTAAAGAATCTGCCTGCAATGCAGGAGACCCTGGTTCAATTCCTGGATCAGGAAGATCCACTGAAGAAGGGATAGGCTACCCACTTCAGTATCCTTGGACTTCCCTGGTGGTTCAGCTGGTAAAGAATCCGCCTGTAATGTGGGAGACCTGGGTTCAATCCCTGGTTTGGGCAGATCTCCTGGAGAAGGGAAAGGCCACCCACTCCAGTATTCTGGCGTGGAGAATTCCATGGACTGTATAGTCCATGGGGTCACAAAGAGTCTGACACAACTGAGCCACTTTCATTTTCATTTTCTCCTGCATTACAGGATTCTTTACCAGCTGAGCTACCAGGGAAGCCAATGGAAAATTTTAAACATGTACAAAACAGGAAAAGTAATATGTATGGCAAAACCAATACAGTATTGTAAAGTAAAATAAAGTAAAAATAAAAATTAAAAAAATAAATAAATAAAAAATAAATAAAATAAAATACCCCATAAAAAATAAATCATCATATTCTCCTTAGTTATTTATTACTATTTATTAACCGATGACCCTCCTTCCTGAGAAATCTGTAGGCAGGTCAAGAAGCAACAGTTAGAACTGGACATGGAACAACAGACTGGTTCCAAATTGGGAAAGGAGTACATCAAGGCTGTATATTGTCACCCTGCTTATTTAACTTACATGCAGAGTACATCATGAGTACAACGTTGGGCTGAAAGAAGCACAAGTTAGAATCAAGATTGCCAGGAGGAATATCAATAACCTCAGATATGCAGGTGACATCACCCTTATGGCAGAAAAGCAAAGAAGAATTGAAGAGCCTCTTGATGAAAGTGAAAGACTAGAGTGAAAAAGTTGGCTTAAAACTCAACATTCAGAAAACTCAGATCATGGCATCCAGTCCCATCACTTCATGGCAAATAGTTGGGGAAACAATGGAAACAGTGACAGACTTTATTTTCTTGGGCTCCAAAGCCATGAAATTAAAAGGTGCTTGCTCCTTGGAAGAAAAGCTATGACCAACCTAGACAGCATATTAAAAAGCAGAGACATTACTTTCCAACAAAGGTCCATCTAGTCAAAGCTATGGTTTTTCCAGTAGTCATGAATGGATGTGAGAGTTGGACTATAACGAAAGCTCAGCACCGAAGAACTGATGCTTTCGAACTGTGGTGTTGGAAAAGACTCTTGAGAGTCCCTTGGACTGCAGGGAGATCCAACCAGTCCATCCTAAAGGAAATCAGTCCTGAATATTCATTGGGAGGACTGATGCTGAAGCTGAAACTCCAATACTTTGGCCACCTGATGCGAAGAACTGACTCATTGGAAAAGACCCTGATGCTGGGATATATTGAAAGAAGGAGAAGGGGATGCCAGAGGATGAGATGGTTGGATGACATCACCAACTCAATAGACATGAGTTTGAGTAGCCTCTGGGAGTTGGTGATGGACAGGGAGGCTTGGTGTGCTGCAGTCCATGGGGTTGCAAAGAGTCGAACACGGCTGAGAGACTAAACTGAACTGAACTGACTGAACCCATGACCCATTATTATTTATCTATACTCATTTCTAGTTTCCCCCATCCAATTATCTGGTGCAACTAAGACACTTTTGTAAAATTAGGAATTTGAAGGGTGAATATCATATAATGCTATACCCACTGAGTTGCCAAAAAGTCTACTAAAATCTACAGATTTGAGGTTTAAAGTTGGAAATTTTCAGTTGGATATTTTTCATTCTAAAACAGTTGACCACCTGGTTTTTAAAAAGAAGAGTTGCAAAATATTGCAAAAGTGAAATGATTCATAAAACAAAATCTAGACAAAGTAGAAATAAATTAAAAAAATTAAAATACAAGTTTATTTTAAAAGCACATATGTTTTACATTAAGGGGAAGGTGTAACTTCGTCAACCATCTTTTTTTTCTCAAATATTCAGGGTACATTTTTATTACATTGTGCCAACATTCAAATGTCAGTGGTTCATTACTGTAAAAAGAGAATCTTATTCAAATGACTAATAAGGAAGTAAAAATTCTAATCTTTTCCAAGAGTCTTGGGGAAAGAAAGTCTTATGGCTTCAAGATCATTGCTAGGAAGATTTTTAGGTGTTCTTTTAGGGTTCCTTCTTGAATTCTTCACAGGAATTAAACATTTTTTTTCTGAATGAGAAATGTTAACTAAGAGAAAATCACTTTTCAATTGTTATGACTCCTTAAAGCATGTTTCATCTCTTTTGTTGACAATATCCTTCCCAATTCTTCCCCAGCATCTGTGAGTATCAAACATCTCTGTTTTGATTCAGACATACAGTATTATCATTTTCATATTAAAAAGAACATATTTGATGCCCCACAAGAATGGACCTCTCCTGGGGATATACTGACACTTTGTCAGATGTGTTAATCCCAAGGAGGATGTCAAGAGGGACACACTTGCCTCTGAGTCCCTGCTGAGGGTTAGAAAAACATCCTGGCCTGTTCCTTTGTAGCTTATTAGTTTCCTGAGCTAAGTTAAGGATTAGGACGAGAGGTGTGGCTGGAATCCCTTCCTGAAGATTGTGATTCTGAGACTCAGAGGACTCAAGACCCAAGTTTCCCACAGCAGAGCCAGAAAAATAAATAAATAATAATTCGACCAGTACCTCTGACATTTAGCCACTCCTGTGGTATCGTATCTTGGGCTTGATATATTTTGTTTTCCTAGTTTAGGTTCTAAACTGCTCGTAGCTAAGAGCAATATTTTGTTCCCACTAAATACATACATATTTTCTGAACTCTACAGGTAACAGAAATAATAATCATATCCTCAATGTTGACTGAGGCAATATGGGTCTTCTTCTTGTGACATAATCTGTAGAGCAAGGTGTTCTTATACCACGATTCAAAACAGACTATGAAGGGATGAATCTGTGGATTTTGTCAGAAGGAGAATTTGTGCTCAAGATTTCATTAGCCAAACTATTTTTGTTGACATGTTCTTATTATAGCAGAATTGGGAAGGAAGGGCTTCAAGTTGGCAAGAGTTTACCTGTTCAGGTCAACAAAGAAATAGGCACCTATAATGTGCTAGACCAGATAGCAGATGCTGGTGGGCTTAGAAATGTAGTCTAGTCTTTTATTTCTCATTTTTTTTCTCTATAGGTGGACCTCATCTAATTTAAAAAATAAAATCTCACACTCTGAGGGAAAGTATTTCTGGAGTTCTGAAATTCAACAACTGTGTCCAGACTTCAAACCTACCAGTTGTGCAGTCAGAATCTTAGCTTCCATAAATGAGCCTGGTTCTGTATGCATGTATGGCAGAGTGTAATAAGTGTTGTAGTGACGTATACTAGGTACACGAAGGGGCTGAGACACACATGGTGACTTCTCTTATTTTCAAGCAGCAAGCATGGCTGAACCCCAAATCCACTTCCAAGATGGAAGGAACTCAAATTCTCTGTACATCTGTTATTTTATTTATTTGTTTATTTTTAGTATATCTGATTTATTCGTGTCTTTGGCTTCACCAGCTCTTAGTTGCTGCATGCAGGATCTTTAGTTGCAGCATGCAAACTCCCAGTTGTGGCATGTAGGATCTAGTTCCCTGACCAGGGATGGAACCCAAGCCCCCTGCAATGAGAAGGTAGGGTCTTAGCCATTAGACCACCAGGGAAGTCCCTCTCTGCACATCTTAAAGAGCTCAAGAAGTCATTCCTTTTGAAAGATATAGTCCACACTCTGAGCATAACTAAATATTGAATAAAATAAACCAGAGTAGTAGTTACCATAGAAATTCTGAAAAGATTACTTGGTATTATTATACTTAAGAGCATGACTTATCCTAGGCAGAATTAAGAAATTACTTTGGCTTGCTTTCTTCATCTTCCCGTTTCCTTTTTGGGTTTCTTTCACAATTCACACCCCAATTTCTCAGAAGCTTCTTTCTCTATCCTAACACTGTTAAGCGGCTGATTCTAGTGGGAAGTAATGCTTTTCTGAGGTGTTGGCTTATATTGGTTAAACCTCTATTAGCTGAACAGCTGCTCTACATTTTAATAGGAGGGTCTCTAGAACACACATTTGTAGGTTCTGGGAATTAGGAAGTGGACATCTTTGTTTGAGGATGGGCGTGTCATTATTTGGCATGCCATAGTCATTTCCTGATGAAACATAGGTTTACTATAATCATTGTTACCTTTTTCTTTTTACCTATTCAGTTACTCCCTCCCCCAAATTTTTCTTTTACCTTTTGTCCAAATTCTACATTCCTTTGTTCATAAATTTATTCCTCAAGGGGTTATCAAGCATCTACTAATCTACCAAAAGCCAGGCCTTGCATTCTGTGTAGGAAATACAAAGTTGAACACAGAATAGTCCCTATCTTTTGAGAACTCAGAGAGGATGGGGGATTGTGGTAGAGACAGTAAAGTTCACTGTGTTATTTTCTCAAGGTTTCCAGTCACCGTATAGGTTAGGAAATGTGGGCAGTCATGAAATGTGTCACTTCTGGATTGTGGTAACTTGTGGGTAACTTGTACTTGTGCCATTGGGTACAATTGCAAGATGGTGGACTTCCAGCCTGAGTTCCTGAGAGACTGTGTAACCAAGCTTCCTGAAAATGTGTATGGGACATGAAATGTAGGAGAAGCAAGATTTGTTGCTGTGTTGAACTGTTGAGATTTGAGAGTTTTTTTGTAATTATCAAACACAGCCTGTTCTACTCTAACTAAAACAGAAAAAGGTTTATGTAGTCCTCTATCGTTCCAAATAGGAAAAGGAGTACATCAAGGTTGTATATTGTCACCCTGCTTATTTAACTTCTGTGCAGGGTACATCATGAGAAACGCTGGACTGGAAGAAACACAAGCTGGAATCAAGATTGCCGGGAGAAATATCAATAACCTCAGGTATGCAGATGACACCACCCTTATGGCAGAAAGTGAAGAGGAACTAAAAAGCCTCTTGATGAAAGTGAAAGAGGAGAGTGTAAAAGTTGGCTTAAAGCTCAACATTCAGAAAACAAAGATCATGGCATCTGGTCCCATCGCTTGGGAAATAGATGGGGAAACAGTGGAAACAGTGTCAGACTTTATTTTTCTGGGTTCCAAAATCACTGCAGATGGTGACTGCAGCCATGAAATTAAAAGACGGTTACTGTTTGGAAGAAAAGTTATGACCAACCTAGATAGCATACTGAAAAGCAGAGACATTACTTTGCCAACAAAGGTTCATCTAGTCAAGTCTATGGTTTTTCCAGTAGTCATGTATGGATGTGAGAGTTGGACTGTGAAGAAATCTGAGCCCTGAAGAATTGATGCTTTTGAACTGTGGTGTTGGAGAAGACTCTTGAGAGTTCCTTGGACTGCAAGGAGATCCAACCAGTCCATTCTAAAGGAGATCAGCCCTGGGTGTTCTTGGGAAGGAATGATGCTAAAGCTGAAACTCCAGTATTTTGGCCACCTCATGAGACGAGTTGACTCATTGGAAAAGACTCTGATGCTGGGAGGAATTGAGGGCAAGAGGAAAAGGGGATGACAGAGGATGAGATGGCTGGATGGCATCACCGACTCAATGGACGTGAGTTTGAGTGAACTCTGGGTGTTGGTGATGGACAGGGAGGCCTGGTGTGCTACGATTCATGGGGTCACAAAGACTGAGTGACTGAACTGAACTGAACTGGACTGATGGTGTAGTGCAACAGTGTAGCTAATAGTTGGAAGTAGAAAACTCTAAGAAGCACAGAGGGAACATTTGAGGTTGTTATTAAAGGGTAACAGAAAGCCTGAGATGGATAAGGTGTGAAAACAAGCATTTCCTCCACAGAACAAAGTGCACACACGAAGGTTTGGGAGTCTGAGAAAGAGTCTAGTCTATAGAGAAGGGTCACAACTTCTGAGGGAGTGAGATGGAGACCAAAGGCTAGGACTGGTGGGTGGAGGGACTTGTATGGCATTTTAAAGAATTTAACTTTCATTTTGTAAGCTAGAGGTTCTCTAAAAGCTTTTTTAAATTAAGAAAAAAATACTTATTGCAGTACGGTTGCTTTACCGTGTTGTGTTAGTTGCTTCTATACAGCAACGTGAATCAGCTATATGGCATATATCCACTTTTTGTCACCACAGAGGAGAATTCCATGTGCTATATAGTAGGTTCTCATTCAGTTCAGTTCAGTTCAGTCGCTCAGTTGTGTACGACTCTTTGCGACCCCATGAATCGCAGCACGCCAGGCCTCCCTGTTCATCACCATCTCTTTTATGCATTGTAGTGTATATATGTCGATCCCAATTTCCCCCTTGGTGTCTGTATATTCGTTCTCTACTTTTTAATAATTGTGTTCCTTTATTATCTCTTAAAATAATACAAGTACATTATATAAAATTGGAAAGACAGAAAAACAAATGAAAAAATTATAATAATATTTATACTGTCACACTGGGCAAGAACTGTTAATGCTGCTTTTGTTCTTCCTTCCTTCAAATATATATGTGTGTATGTGTGTATACATACATACACATGGACACATACACACATATATATGTGCTTGATTTTTTCCCTTAAAAATTGGGATCATGTTATATAGGCACTATTTTGTTTTTTTAACATTTCCAACTAAAATTCGCAAAAAAATCTCTCAGTTTGGGCTGATTAAGTTTCAGTGACAAAAGGATATAATTTATTTAGCTATTTGGCATAAAGGAGAAATTCATTGTTATAGAAACTCTCATTTTAAGTAGACATATAAAAATTAGTTTTATTGAGGAACAATTCATATTGAATGAGATTTACCTATTTTAAGTGCACATTTGAGGAGTTTTGACAAATGTATGCAGTTGTGTAACTACCAGAACAATCAGGATACAGAACATTTTTATCACCACCCCAAAGTGCCCTTTTGCCCCTCTGCACCACTACTTGCTATGTCTTTCCATGAAAGAGTCAAAGCATTTCTTTTCCAACCTGTAGGCACATGGGCCTCTTGCACCCACATTTATCTCAAATGCTCTGGGGAGTGAATGCCTGACTCAGTGAAGTGCTTAATATGACACCCAGATATTTAATTCTGTGAGTGCCATGTAAATTACGTATTTAAAAACTTTTATACATTTTTCACAAGTGATAAACCTACATTTATGTCTCATGACCACCCAGAGTCTACACCTTACTATAGGGTTCATTCTCGGTGTTGTACATTCTTAGGCCCCTACATGCTTTAATGAAACACTGTCAAGACATTTTTGTTAATGCAGAAATAGATAACTACAAAAGCACTATTTCATTTAGTTAGACCTTTCTTCCTTTTTTTTTTCCTGTTTCCAGATTTACTGATAACTATCTTCTCTTTAAGTTTCTCAAAATGGCATCCAAAACATGTCATTCTTTAGGCCCATTCTCATTCCACAAATTTCTCCTCTCAACCCTTTGCTTACTCCTTATTTTTTTTTCTTTTTGAAACTTATTGCATTGAATACTTAAGTTGTTAACATTTCATTTTTTAAAACAAAACCATTCAAAATTATATGTTTACCTTTGTTATTAATTTCTCATTTCATTTTGTATTACAGTGAAAGAATGTTTTTCATATTTTCTTGTTTGGAAGGATTATTGATAGTTTCACTGTGGCTTTATATAAAATTAATGCTTGAAAATGCTCAAACGGTACTAGAAAAGGAAATGAATTCTAAATATTTGTAAGATATAATCCATATCAATAGCTTTCCTTTTATTAATAGAATCAAATAAGTTAACACTTTTATATTAAATTAAATGTTAATTTACACTCATTTATTAAAACTTTACCCATTTTATACTTTTTAAGTTAATTGAAACAAAATACATATAGAAAGTGTGTAAATAATAAGCAAAAGTATCAATAATTAACACAAGTAGAACACAGCAATGTAACCTCTATCTAGGTCAAGAAATGACTCCCTGTGCCTTTTCTATCTATGTGATTTGTCAGACCCTGGAAGATGTATGGACTTACTGTTCCTGAACGATTGTTCAACATGGAAATCCTCAAGCCCCTCCCAGGAGCTACTAATCTCAATTGGTAGTACATCTGAAATCTGGGAAGTTCTGAGACACAATTCAGGAACAGATGTTTTGTTCCTGAATTTTAACTGTTCAGATTTATCTTCATATTCAAACCTTCACCTAATGATGCATATTTTCTGAAAGCTGTGTTTCTTCAAATAATTTATGCTACTATACCCTTAGATTGAGAGCTTACTACTTCTTGCCTATACTAAAATGCAAACTCCTCACACCATCTCCAAAGTTACCTTCCCAAAAAAAAAAAAGGTGAGTCCAGTTAATCCCCGCTTGAATATTTAGTGTCAGTTCAGTTCAGTCGCTCAGTCATGTCCGACTATTTGCGACCCTATGAACTGCAGCACGCCAAGCCTCTCTGTCCGTGACCAACTCCCGGAGTTCACTCAAACTCACATCCGTCGAGTCAGTGATGCCATCCAGCCATCTCATCCTCTGTCGTCCCCTTTTCCTCCTGCCCCCAATCCCTCCCAGCATCAAAGTCTTTTCCAATGAGTCAACTCTTCGTTTGAGGTGGCCAAAATACTGGAGTTTCAGCTTTAGCATCATTCCTTCCAAAGAAATCCCAGGGCTGATCTCTTTTAGAATGAACTGGTTGGATCTCCTTGCAGTCCAAGGGACTCTCAAGAGTCTCCTCCAACACCACAGTTCAAAAGCATCAATTCTTCGGCACTCAGCTTTCTTCACAGTCCAACTCTCACATCCATACATGACTACTGGAAAAACCATAGCCTTGACTAGACGCATCTTTGTTGGCAAAGTAATGTCTCTGCTTTTGAATATGCTGTCTAGGTTGGTCATAACTTTCCTTTCAAGGAGTAAGCGTCTTTTAATTTCATGGCTGCAGTCACCATCTGCAGTGATTTTGAAGCCTCCAAAAATAAAGTCTCTCACCGTTTCCACTGTTTCCCCATCTATTTCCCATGAAGTGATGGGACCAGATGCCATGATCTTCGTTTTCTGAATGATGAGCTTTAAGTCAACATTTTCACTCTTCTCTTTCACTTTCATCAAGAGGCTTTTTAGTTCCTCTTCACCTTCTGCCATAACGGTGGTGTCATCTGCATATCTGAGGTTATTGATATTTCTCCTGGCAATCTTGATTCCAGCTTGTGTTTCTTCCAGTCCGGCATTTCTCATGATGTACTCTGCATATAAGTTAAATAAGCAGGGTGACGATATACAGCCTTGATGTACTCCTTTTCCTATTTGGAACCAGTCTTTTGTTTCATGTCCAGTTCTAACTGTTGCTTCCTGACCTGCATATAGGTTTCTCAAGAGGCAGGTCAGGTGGTCTGGTATTCCCCATCTCTTTCAGAATTTTCCACAGTTTCTTGTGATCCACACAGTCAAAGGCTTTGGCATAGTCAATAAAGCAGAAATAGATGCTTTTCTGGAACTCTCTTGCTTTTTCCATGATCCAGCAGATGTTTGCAATTTGATCTCTGGTTCCTCTACCTTTCCTAAGACCAGCTTGAACATTTGGAAGTTCACGGTTCATGTATTGCTGAAGCCTGGCTTGGAGAATTTTGAGCATTACTTTACTAGCATGTGAGATGAGTGCAATTGTGCAGTAGTTTGAGCATTCTTTGGCATTGCCTTTCTGTGGGATTGGAATGAAAACTGACCTTTTCCAGTCCTGTGGCCACTGCTGAGTTTTCCAAACTTGCTGGTATATTGAGTGCAGCACTTTCACAGCATCGTCCTTCAGGATTTGAAATAGCTCTACTGGAATTCCATTACCTCCACTAGCTTTGTTTGTAGTGCTGCTTTCTAAGGCCCACTTGACTTCACATTCCAGGATGTCTGGCTCTAGGTGAGTGATCACACCATCGTGATTATCCTGGTCATGAGGATCTTTTTTGAACAGTTCTTCTGTGTATTCTTGCCACCTCTTCTTAATATGTTCTGCTTCTTCTAGGTCCATATCATTCTGTCCTTTATTGAGCCCATCTTTGCATGAAATGTTCCCTTGGTATCTCTAATTTTCTTGAAGAGATCCCTAGTCTTTCCCATTCTGTTGTTTTCTTCCCTTTCTTTGCATTGATCGCTGAGGAAGGCTTTCTTATCTCTTCTTGCTGTTCTTTGGAAATCTGCATTCAGATGCTTATATCTTTCCTTTTCTCCTTTACTTTTCACTTCTCTTCTTTTCGTAGCTATTTGTAAGGCCTCCCCAGACAGCCATTTTGCTTTTTTGCATTTCTTTTCCATGGGGATGGTCTTGATCCCTTTCTCCTGTACAATGTCATGAACCTCCGTCCATAGTTCATCAGACACTCTATCTATCATATCTAGTCCCTTAAATCTATCTCACTTCCACTGTATAATCATAAGGGATTTGATTTAGGTCATACTTGAATGGTCTAGTGGTTTTCCTTACTTTCTTCAATTTAATTTTCTCAAAGTGGTATCCAAAATGTCATATTTAGGCCTATTCTGGATCCATAATTTTCTCCTCAGCTCTTTACTTACTCATCATTCCTCAAATACAACTTTTTCAATTTCCTCAAAGTGGTACTCCATGCCTATCAATATTTGGGCCCATGTTCCTTTACTCATTTCTCTTATCACTCTTTATTATAAATCAAATCATACAACTTGTTCTTCCTCAACAGCAACTCAACTTATTCATCATTCCACCTGGAATGTCTTTTCCCTCTCTTCCTTTCTTACTTTGATTCCTTTCATGAAAAACTCCCCACTCAACACCATCTTTCCCATTCCCCAGTGAGAATCAGAATTCTACTTTCACCTAAGTTTTCACAATCAGACTTGAATGACTGTTCAACATGACCCTTGCCTCTTTCTGTAACTGAAGCTACTAGTTGTTACTTGCAGCCCAACTCCATTTACATTTCTAAAACTTACCTTAAACTTGTTGAGGGTCTGGGCTCCAAGGTCATTCTTATTGTCATCCAAAATTACTTTGTGACTCAGTATTGGAAATGAGGTTGTGGTCTCCTTCTAAGAACCATAATTTCCACTAATGTAAATTAGGTTCCAATTTTATTTAACTTATATGCAGAGTACATCATGAGAAATGCTGGGCTGGAGGAAGCACAAGCTGGAATAAGATTGCTGGGAGAAATATCAATCACCTCAGATATGCAGATGACACCACCCTCTTGGAAGAAAGTGAAGAAGAAGTAAAGAGCCTATTGATGAATGTCAAAGAGGAGAGTGAAAAAGTTGGCTTAAAGCTCAACATCCAGAAAACTAAGATCATGGCATCCAGTCCCATCACTTCATGGCAAACAGATGAGGAAACAATGGCTGACTCTATTTTTCTGTACTCCAAAATCACTGCAGATGGTGATTGCAGCCATGAAATTAAAAGACGCTTACTCCTTGGAAGGAAAGTTATGACCAACCTAGATAGTGTATTAAAAAGCAGAGAGATTGCTTTGTCAACAAAGGTCCATCTAGTCTAAGCTATGGTTATTCCAGTGGTCATGTATGGATGTGAAAGTTGGACTATAAAGAAACCTGAGTGCCAAAGAATTGATGCTTTTGAAATGTGGTGTTGGAGAACACTCTTGAGAGTCCCTTGGACTGCAAGAAGATCCAACCAGTCCATCCTAGAGGAGATCAGTCCTGGGTGTTCATTGGAAGGACTGATGTTGAAGCTGAAACTCCAATACTTTGGCCACCTGATGGAAAGAGCTGACTCATTGGAAAATACCCTGATGCTGGGAAAGATTGAGAGCAGGAGGAGAAGGGGATGACAGAGGATGAGATGGTTGGATGGCATCACTGACTCAATGGACATGGGTTTGGGTAGACTTCAGGAGTTGGTGATGGACAGGGAGGCCTGGCTTGCTGTGGTTCATGGGGTCGCAAAGAGTTGGACACGACTGAGTAACTGAACTGAACTGAACTTGTTACTAATGTTCAGAGTCCTAATACCTCTGTTTACCTGTAGGGTCATTCCTTGCTGTTGCCAAACTCACTCCTACCTGAAAGGGTCCTGAAGGCTCATCTCCAAATCCCACCTCACAGGCTGGGTCCCTTCTTCTGAGAGACCTCCATCTGGCTGATGACTGCCCTCCTAGCTCCCTAGGAATGGGAGCCTTGAGTACAGGCCAGGTGATGCTAGTCCTGCAGGTACACTCTGATTGTCCAATTGATTTAAAAGAATATCTTTCCAGAGCACATATGGAGCATTATAATGTATTTTATACACCACATATACTTTCTGAATTTATTTTTTATTGAAGGATAATTTCTTTACAGAATTTTCTTGTTTTTTGTCAAACCTCAACATGAATCAGTCATAGGTATACATATATCCCCTCTCTTTTGAACCTCCCTCCCATCTCCCTCCCCATCCCACTCCTCTAGGTTGATACAGAGCCCCTGTTTGATTTCCTGAGCCATACAGCAAATTCCCATTGGCCATCTATTTCACATATGGTAATGTAAGTTTCCATGTTACTCTCTCCATACATCTCACCCTCTCCTCCCCTCTCCCCATGTCCATAAGTCTATTCTCTATGTCTGTTTCTCCATTGCTGCCCTGTAAGTAAATTCTTCAGTACCATTTTTCTATATTCCATATATGTGTGATAGAATATGATATTTATCTTTCTCTTTCTGACTCACTTCACTCTGTATAATAAGTTCTAGGTTCATCCACCTCATCAGAACTGCCTCAAATGTGTTCCATTTTAAGGCTGAGTAATATTCCATTGTGTATATGAACAACAGCTTCTTTATTCATTTATCTGTCGATGGAATTCTAGGTTGCTTCCAGGTTCTAGCTATTATAAATTGTGCTTCATGAAAATGGGATACATGTGTCTTTTTCAGTTTTGGTTTCCTCAGGGTATATGCCTAGGAGTTGGATTGCTGGATCATGTGGTGGTTTTATTTTTTAAGGGATCTCCATACCGTCTTCCATAGTGGCTGTATCAATTTACATTCCCACCAACAGTGCAAGAACATTTCCTTTTCTCCACACCCTCTCCAGCTTTTATTGTTTGTAGACTTTTTGATGATGGCCATTCTGTCTGGTGTGAGGCAATATCTCATTGTGGTTTTGCTTTGCATTTCTCTAATAATGACAAATGTTGAGCATCTTTTCATGTGTTTGTTAGCCATCTGTATGTCTTCTTAGGAGAAATGTCTGTTCAGGTCTTTTCCCCACTTTTTGATTGGGTTGTTTGTTTTTCTAGAACTGTTGTGTGAGCTGCTTGTATATATTTTGGAAATTATTCTTTTGTCAGTTGTTTCCTTTGCTATTATTTTCTCCCATTCTGAGGGTTATCTTTTCACCTTGCTTATAGCTTCCTTTGCTGTGCAAAAGCTTTTAAGCTTAATCAGGTTCCACTTGTTTACTTTTGTTTTTATTTCCATTACTCTAGGAGGTGGGTCATAAAGGATCTTGCTTTGATTTATGTCACCAAGTGTTCTGCTTATATTTTCTTCTAAGAGTTTTGTAGTTTCTGGTCTTACATTTAGATCTTTAATCCATCTTGAGTTTATCTTTGTGTATGGTGTTAGAAAGTGTTCTAGTTTCATTCTTTTACAGGTGGTTGATCAGTTTTCCCAGCACCACTTGTTAAAGAGATTGTCTTTTCTCAATCAATTATTTTTGCCTTCTTTATCAAATATAAGGTGTCCATAGGTGCATGGATTTATCCCTGGGCTTTCTGTTTTGTTCCGTTGATCTATATTTCCATCTTTGTGCCAGTACCATACTGTCTTGATGACTGTAGCTTTGTAGTATAATCTGAAGTTAGGAAGGTTGATTTCTCCAGCTCCATTATTCTTTCTCAAGACTACTTTGGCTATTCAGGGTCTTTTGTGTTTCCATATGAATTATGAAATTTTTTGTTCTAGTTCTGTGAAAAATGCCATTGGTAATTTGATAGGGATTGCATTGAATCTGTAGATTGCATTTGGTAGAATAGTCATTTTCACAATATTGATTCTTTTTACCCAGGAACATGGAATATTTCTCTGTCTGTTTCTGTCTTCTTTGATTTCTTTCACCGATGTCTTATAATTTTCTAGGTACAGTTCTTTTATCACCTTAGGTAAATTTATTCCTAGATATTTAATTCTTTTTGTTGCGATGGTGAATGGGATTGACTCCTTAATATCTCTTTCTAATTTTCATTGTTAGTATATAGAAATGCAAGTGATTTCTGTGTATTAATTTTGTATCCTGCAACCTTGGTAAATTCACTGATTAGCTCTAGTAATTTTCTGATACTATCTTTAGGGTTTTCTATGTACCGTATCATGTCATCTGCAAACACTGAGAGTAAAACTGAGAGTTTTACTCTTCTTTTTGGATCTGGATTCCTTTTATTTCTTTTTCTTCTCTGATTGTTGTAGCTAGGACTTCCAGAACTATGTTGAACAATAGTGGTGAAAGTGGACACCCTTGTCTTGTTCCTCATCTTAGGGGGAATGCTTTCAGTTTTTCACCATTGAGAATAATGTTTGCTGTAGGTTTATCACATATGACTTTTACTATGTTGAGGTAGGTTCCTTCTATGCCCATTTTTTGAAGAGTTTTCATCATAAATGGGTGCTGAATTTTGTCAAAGGCTTTTTCTGAATCTGTTGAGATTATCATATGGTTTTTATCTTTCAATTTGTTAATATGGTATATCATATTGATTGATTTTCATATAGTGAAAAATCCTTGCATCCCTGGAATAAATCCAACTTGAGCATGTTATATGAGCTTTTTGATGTGTTGCTGAATTCTGCTTGCTAAAATTTTGTTGAGTATTTTTACACCTATGTTCATTATTGATATTGGCCTGTAGTTTTCTTTTTTTGTGTTGTCTTTGTCTGGTTTTGGTATCAGGGAGATGGTGGCCTCATAGAATGAGTTTGGAAATGTTCCTTCCTCTGTAATTTTTTGAAAGAGTTTTAGAAGGATAGGCATTAGCTCTTCTATTAATGTTTGATAGAGTTCTCCTGTGAAGCCATCTGGTCCTGGGCTTTTGTTTTTTGGGAGATTTTTGATCACAGCTTCAATTTCAGTGCTTGTAATTGGGTTGCTCATAATTTCTATTTCTTCCTGGTTCAGTCTTGAAAGTTTGAACTTTTCTAAGAATCTGTCTATTTCTTCCAGGGTATCCATTTTATTGCCACATAGTTGTTCATAATAGTCTCTTATGATCCTTTGTATTTCTGCATTGTCAGTTGCAACCTCTCCTTTTTAATTTCTAATTTTGCTGATTTGATTCTTTTCTCTTTTTCCCTTGATGAGTCTGGCCCAAGGTTTGTCAATTTTATCTTCTCAGAGAAACAGCGTTTAATTTTATTAATCTTTACTATTGTTTCTTTCATTTCTTTTTCATTGATTTCTGCTTGGACCTTTATAATTTATTTCCTTCTACTAATTTGGGGGTTCTTTCTGTTCTTCTTTTTCCAGTTGTTTTAGGTGTAAAGTTAGGTTGTCTATCCAATGTTTTTCTTGTTTCTTGAGGCAGGATTGTATTGCTATAAACTTCCCTCTTAGAATTGCTTTTTCTGCATCTGATAGGTTTTTGAGTTGTCATGTTTTTATTGTCATTTGTTTCTAAAATATTTTTGATTTCCCTTTTCATTTCTTCAGTAACCTGTTGGTTATTTAGAAACATGTTGTTTAATCTCCATTTGTTTGTGTTTGTTAGTTTTTTTCTTGTAATTGATATCTAGTCTCATAGCATTCTGGTTAGAGAAGATGCTTGATGTGATTTCAATTTTCTTAAATTTACTGAGGATTGATTTGTGACCCAAGATGTGGTCTATCTTGGAGACTGTTCCATGTGCACTTGAGAAGCAGGGGTATTCTTCCTCATTTGGATGGAATGTCCTGAAGATATCAATGAGATCCATCTCATTTAATGTATCATTTAAGATTTGTGCTTCCTTATTAATTTTCTGTTTTGATCATCTGTCCATTGGTGTGAGTGGGGTGTTAAAGTCTTCTACTATTATTGTGTTACTGTCATTTCTCCTTTTATGTCTGTCAGTGTTTTTCTTATATATTGAGGTGAACTTATGTTGTGCATCAGTTCAGTTCAGTCACTCAGTCGTGTCTGACTCTTTGCAACCCTATGGACTGCAGCACTCCAGGCCTCCCCATCCATCACCCAAACTCATGTCCATTGAGTCAGTGATGCCATCTAACCATCTCATCTTCTGTTGTCCCCATCTCCTCCCACCCTCAATCTTTCAATGTTGTGCATAGATATTTACAATTATTATGTCTTCTTTATGGATTGATCCCCTGATCATTGTGTAGTATCCTTCCTTATCTCTTTTAATCTTCTTTATCTTAAGGTCTATTTTGTTTAATATGAGGATTGCTACTCCAGCTTTCTTTTGCTTCCCATTAGCATGGAATATAGAAGGCAATGACACCCCACTCCAGTACTCTTGCCTGGAGAATCCCATGGATGGAGGAGCCTGTTAGGCCACAGTTCATGGGGTAGCTAAGAGTCAGACAGAACTGAGCGACTTCACTTTCACTTTTCACTTTCATGCATTGGAGAAGGAAATAGCAACCCACTCCAGTGTTCTTGCCTGGCGAATCCCAAGGACAGAGGAGCCTGTTGGGCTGCAATCTATGGGGTTGCACAGAGTTGGACACGACTGATGTGAATTAGCAGCAGCATCATGGAATATATTTTTCCATCCTCTCACTTTCAGTCTATATGTGACTTTAGGTTTCAAGTGGGTTTCTTGTAGACAACATATAGATGGGTCTTGTTTTTGCATCCATTCAGCCATTCTGTGTCTTTTGGTTGGAGCATTTAATCCATTTTTATTTAAAGTAATTATTGACATACACGTTCCTGTTGCCATTTTCTTAATTGTTTGGGGTTGATTTTGTAGATCTTATTTCTCATCTTGTATTTCTTGACTATGTAAGTCTCTTTAACATTTGTTGTGAAGCTGGTTTGGTGGTACTGAATTCTCTTAACTTTTGCTTATCTGAAATCTCTTTATTTCTCCACCAATTTGGAATGAGATCCTCGTCAGGTACAGTAATCGTGGTTGTAGATTTTTCCCTTTCAGTACTTTAAATATATCCTGCCATTCCCTTCTGGCCTGCAGAGTTTCTGCTGAAAGATCAGCTGTTAAGCATATGGGGTTTCTCTTGTATGTTACTTGTTGCTCCTCCCTTGCTGCTTTTAATATCTTTCTTTGTGTTTAGTCTTTGTTAGTTTGATTAGTATGTGTCTTTGCATGTTTCTCCTTGGGTTTATCCTGTATGGGACTCTTTATGCCTCTTGGAGTTGATTATTTCTTTTTCCATGTTAGGGAGATTTTCAACTATAATCTCTTCAAAAATTTTCTCATATCCTTTCTTTTTATCTTCTTCCTCTGGGACCCCTATAATGCAAATGTTGTTGCATTTGACATTGTCCCAGAGGTCTCTGAGACTATCCTCAGTTCTTTTCATTCTTTTACTTTATTCTGCTCAGAATAAGTTATTTCTACCATTTTATCTTCCAGCTCACTGATAAGTTCTGCTTCAGATATTCTTTTGTTGATTCTTCTAGAGTAGTTTTAATTTCAGTAATTGTGTTGCTTGTCTTTGTATGTTTATTCTTTAATTCTTCTAGGTCTTTGTTAATTGATTCTTACATTTTCTCCATTTTGCTTTCAAGGTTTTTGATCATGTTTACTATCATTATTCTAAATTTTTTTTCAGGTAGTTTACCTATTTCCTCTTTATTTATTTGGATTTCTATGTTTCTAGTTTGTTCCTTCATTTGTGTAGTATTTCTCTGCCTTTTCATTATTATTATTATTTTTTTAACTTATTTTGTTTGAGGTCTCCATTTCCCAGGCTTCACGGTTGAATTCTTTCTTCCTTTTGGTTTCTGCCCTCTTGAGGTTGGTCCAGTGTTTTGTGTAAACTTCTTAAAGGATGAGATTTGTGCTGAGTTTTTATTTATTTGTTTGCTTGTTTTTCCTCTGATGGACAAGGCTGAATGAGGTGGTAATCTTGCCTGCTGGTGATTGGGTTTGTATTTTTATTTTGTTTGTTATTTCGATAAGGCATCCTGCACAGGGTACAATTGGTGGTTGGGTGACACTGAGTCTTGTATTCCAGTGGTTTCTTTTGTGTGTGAGTTCCCACTATTCAATACCACATAGGATTACTTCTCTGGTCGTCTAGGTTCTTGGAGTCAGTGCTCCCACTCCAAAGGCTCAGGGCTTGATCTCTGATCAGGAACAAAGATTCCACAAGTGGCTTGCTATGGCATTAAGTAAGATTAAAGCAAATATCCAAAAATGAGAAACTAAAGATGAACCCTAGACAAATGGAAATTACAAAACTAGGCAAATAATAATTAAAATAATGGAATACACACATATACATATACACCCATGAGCAAAGTCAAAACAGCCCAACAAAAATAAAGTACAATAGATTGACCCAGCAAACAAAGGAATAAAAAATTATACTTACCAGTTAAGAACAAAACTAACTAAAGCACAAACTGGAAAAGAAAACTAAAGCAAGGTGCCAAGTTGGGAATAAAGCAATGAAAGCAAAACTAATGAATACGTTGAGAGGAAAGGAAAGAAAGAAAAGAAATAAAGAATAGATATGCAAAGTTAAATACGGGTAGATGAAGATTTACATACTTTAAAGATTAACTGCAAGTGGAAAAAAGCAGTAGAAAGCAAACAGAGAATAAATGTACAAAAAATATAATAGGTTAAAAAAATAAAAGTTAAAATTATAAAAAAGAAAAAAGAAAAAAAATGGAAGAAGATAGACAAAATGAGGAAAAAAAAAAAAAAGGAAAACTACAGAGAACTGCAAAAGCCCAACACAGAGGCAGAAGTTTATAACAACAATAAAAAGTGTGACTGAATATACACATATACATATACACCCATAAGCAAAATCAAAACAGTCCAACAAAGATAAAGTACACTAGATTGACCTGGTGAACAAAGTGAACCAAAAATTATGTCTACCAGAACAAAACTAACTAAAGCACCAACTGGAAAACAAAAGTAAAGCAAGGTGACAGTTGGGAAATAAAGCAATGAAAATAAAACTAACAAATATGTTGATAGGAAAGGAAAGAAAGAAAAAAAGAATAGATATGCAAAGTTAAAGAGAGGTAGATAAAGAAGATTTACATACATTAAAGATTAACTGCAAGTAGGAAAAGCAAACAAAGGAATAAGTGTAGAAAAAACAATAATTGGTTTAAAAAATTAAAATAAAAAAGGGAAAAGAAAAAAAAGCAAGCAAACAAAAAATCTCCCCAGAACTGCAAAAGTCCAATATAGAGGCAGAGATTCATAACAACAATAAAAAATGTGAGTGAGAAAAAAAAAGAAAAAAAATTGCTCAAAAGCTTAATTAAATTTCATAGTGCCAATAAAATCGACAACTACAACGAAGGGGGAAAAAAGGGGGGAAGAAAGAAAAAATCCAAAAGAATCTACAGATCAAGTCAAAATTTAAGAATAATAAATGTTTTTCTTGAGTCACTACTGTCAGAGTGCTTTCCCTTGCTGGGAGTCACAGTTCACCTCACCTCTCTAGGATGCCCTCCAACACTGTGCAGATCTCTGGACCTGCTGTGGGGGGTCAGCTCAGATTCTAATCTAGTCCTACTCCTCTGTATTCATGCCTCCAACGTCCACAGCTATCAGAACTAGTTTTTGTGTGTGTGTGTGTGTGTGTGCAGGGGGGAGCCTTCAGTGACCTTTTATATATTCCATAGACACAGAGTCTGCCTAGTTGATCCTGTGGATTTAATCTGCAGTTTGTACAGCTGGTGGTTTGGGGTCTTCTTCCTTAGCCACACTGCCCCTGTGTTTCAATTGTGGTTTTATTTCCACCTCTGCATGTGGGTCGTCCACTGGGGTTTGCTCCTGAGGCTGCCTTGGAGAACTTGGGTTTGCCCCTGTGAGGGCCAGGTGTGGAGGTGGTGAGCTGCCTGGGTTGCAGGGGTTCTGGCAGCACCAGGTACTCAGGGGGGTTGGCGGGTAGGGCAGCAGGAAATACAGTGCTCTAGGAGGGTATGGCAACAAGTACTGGCCAATATGCTCCAGTATCCTTGCCTGGAGAACTCCCCCTCCCTGGCAGAGAAGCCTGGCAGGCCACAGTCTACAGGGTCGCAAAGAGTCAGATGTTACTGAAATGACCCTTCACACGTAGGTGCAAGACTCTTTTGCCTGTGGCAGCTCTGCCCCAGTGAGAGTTGAGTGTGAAGGTGGTGCAGCTGCTTGGCTGGCAGGGACCCTGGCAGCGCCAAGTATGCAGGGACACGGACTGCCTCTGCTGCAGGAGTTATGGCTCTATCAGCTGGCCATCAGAAGGCCTCTTTGGCCAGTCTTTCTCCATAGCTCTGCCCGTTCAGGCACTTAAAGGGCTCCCTTGCCTGGGGTCCATCTCTGTTGTTCAGCACGTCAGGCACATAAGGGCCCCCTCCTGCCTCAGCTGGGGTTCTACTCTGTAGATCTGCGTGTCAGGCACTTAAAGGGGCATCCTGGGTGGGGTCCTTCTCTGTAGTTCCGAGCCTCAGGCTTTTGATGGGCCAGTTTCTCTGTTGTTCAGCTGTTAATACTGGTGTGTGGATGGAGAGAGAGGGTATGCTCCACCCTCTAAGGGTGACTCAGCAGTATTGGCTTGCTTCCGTGGCTGCCCGGCTTTCCTCCACAGGTATTTCTCACCACACCCTCCTCCCTCACATCCCCTCGATCAGCCTCTCCACACTCAACAGCAGCCCTCGCCTGGGGATTGCTCCACAATTCCTAAACTCCAGCTCTGAGCCACTGCGCCATTTGGGGTATGTATGGCTGCGGCAAGGACTGTCTGATTCTCACTCTATTTAGGCTGCCACAGATCAACTGTTTAGATCTGTGGCACAGATCTGTCTACTCACAGATCTGAGTAGACAGTTGCCCTGATGTGGGGACCAGACCCTGCTTCAGTTCTCCCACCCACTGAGGGGCCAGTCCTCCTAACATTCCTGTTTTCCCCCCTAGTTCCTTCATCCTACTGAGTTTTGTGTGGGTTCATATATTCTTTTTTGCTGGTCAGGTACTCCTGTCCACTCTCAGCTGGTGTTCTGCATGTACTTCTGTGTCTGAAGGTGTGTTCCTGATGTATTCATGGAGAGAGATGTACTCCACGTCCACCTACTCTTCCGCCAACTTGTTCTCCAACACCACACATATTTTTGTATTTTAGGGAAATGCAATTAGTGTGATGCTAGATAAAAATGTTTTGAAAGCTTTACCTTGCTCAATAGATTCAAAGTCATGAGCTATCTATCTAGCTATGGTTTTGAATATCTTGAAGCATAATGTCACAGTATTTAAAGTATGTCACTTTATTTTACCCATCTCTTGTTAAGAGGGAAAGTTGAGTACTTCAAGGATTTGTAAGAATAAAGTATCTAATATTCAGTTCAGTCAGTTTAGTCGCTCAGTCGTGTCCAGCTCTTTGTAACCCCAGCACACCAGGCTTCCCTGTCCATCACCAATTCCCAAAGCTTGCTCAAACTCACGTCCATTGAGTCGGTGATGCCATCCAACTATCTCATCCTCTGTCATCCCCTTATCTTCCTAATCTAATGTTCAGTGACTTTGAAATAAGTTTGTTTCCCCTAAAACATTCTTGGCCATAGACACACTGTCAGCTATATATATATATATTGAAAAATGTATATTAAGGTTGTAAAAATACATTAAGGTTTGTATTCTTCCTTAAGTAGAATCCTTGAAAGGGCACTTGATGGGTTATAGTTTTGTTTCGAAAAATCTGGCCATGTTAAATAGAATAGAAGAACAAATCAAAAATGAAAATTTAAGGTAAAAATTATGTGATTATTATCTAGCTACAACAACTGGAAAGAGAGAAAATACATGCATTTCTCTTTCATTTTTTAATGTCGTAGAGGCAAAGTTCTTCGCAATAAAATGAGCCTAAAATCATGCTAGATGATAATCAACTCCCCCTCCCCACTCTGGCTCATCCCTAGTCATTGCATGGATGAAGCACACCCTCTTGTCAAATCTCCCATTAGAGGAGAGAGAAACATTTTATGTGTAGTAAGCAAAAAGTAAACTTCTCTTCCTCTCTTCTTTTCTTTTCTCCCCTATTGCCTCATTGTCTCAGGACCCAGGTGCTGTAATCAGCCTGGTGTTGTACTCACCAGAACACAACAATCTGTCATCACAATGATCTGAGGAGTGTCCCTTCCCTAAAACAGCTTTCCCAGTGCCTGCCATGCACAATAGTCCTACCACTGGAGATTAATTGGGAAGGGCATATGTAAAACCCTCTATTTCCAAGAATAAGCTAAAATAATAGTATTAATTTTTTTTTTAATCTCTAGTACCCTGAGGTCTTAAAATGTAAGACAGAGGGACTTTAAGTTGGCTAAGCAATAGAACTAAAACACAAAGGAAAAGAAGACCCAGATGATACAAATGAACCTATGTACAAAACAGAAGCAGACATACAGACATAGCAAACAAATTCATGGTTACCAAAGGGGAAAGCAGGGAGAAAGATAAAGGAAGAGTTTGGGATTAGCAGATACAGACTACTATATATTGAAAACCACAACAACATTGTCCTGCTGTATAGCACAGGAAACTATATTCAGTATCTTGTAATAGAGTATAACAGAAAAAAACCTGAAAAGTGATTCAGATACACACACACACACATATGTATCATTCTGCTGTACATCAGAAACTAATACAACATTGAAAATCAACTATACTTCAATTAAAAACCAAAGGTCTAGATACTGTTCCAGTGAGAAGGGCTTCAGAGAGAACATGCAGACAGCAAGGGTCTCAGAAGGACAAAAGCACCTCTTTCCTTCTTTCTTTCCTTTCTTGCTCCTTTCAGCCTGGTCTGAGTAGTGATCCTTTGTGCTTAGTTGCTCAGCTATGTCTGACTCTTTGCAACTGCATGAACTGTAGCCCAACAGGCTCCTCTGTCCATGGAATTTTCCAGGTAAGAATATTGAAGTGGGTAACCATTCCCTTCTCCAGGGGATCTTTCCAACCAAGGTCAAACTCAGGTCTCCTGCATTGGAGGCAGTTTCTTTAACCACTGTGTGATCACCGAATCACTCCAGCACATTCAGGCTTTTCTCAGTCAGTGATTTTCTATCTTTGTAATTCTTTTGTCTTATTATCCATCTTTAATGAAAAAGTTCAGAGGATCCAAAGAAACTCAGTCCTATTATTTTTGTTTTATAGCTTGATATTTTAAATTATACTAATAGAAAAGAAGTCAGAGTCCATAATTACTTGGAAAAAAAGCATGAGAGGGGAGAGGAAGCTTTACCAAGCTTGTGTCAAAATATAATGTGCTTTGAAATTTCTAAAGATGGAAAATTACAGTGCACCTCACATAGCTTTATATCATTATAATAGCTGATTCTTTTCAAAATATCCTTTCTAAAGACTTCTTTTTAAGCACTTTTTCTTTAATGTCCTTTCAGAGCTCATATTGAGCATTATTATATATTTTATAGAACCTAGTATACTTCTCTGTCTCAGAAAAACATAATTGAATATAATGGAAATTGAACACTAAGTGAAAATTGTGGGAAAGTCTCATTTTTGTTCTGAAATATGGAAGCTGTATGGTATATTTGATGGGTGAGATGCATTTATTGGCATAGTTAGTGCCATATGTTTCTGATTCTGAGTGTTTTACATTTATAATCATCACAATGACCAGTAAGGCAGGCACTGTTACTGCCCCACTTTACACAAAAGGAGACAAGAAGCATTGAATTGTTTCAGAACCACAGAGCTAGGGTTTGAACTTTCAAGCAGTACAGAATCATGGTCAGAGATAGTATTTTATGTCATGTCTTTGGGACAACCTTGTGACTATGGAGAAAGGACTATTTGAAGATGAGTCTTATTTCATAAAGAGCTTCCTTCCTCTGAAGTAAACAGAAATATGTTTTTCTATTTAACTCTATAGGGAAAGGCAAAAAACAAAAATAATGGGCTGGAGTCTATCATTATAGTCTCCGATATACATGCTGATTTGTCACACTTCCCTGATGTTTCCTTAGTTCTTACATGAATATATATTAAAAAATATATATATAGCGGGATCCAAGCTTGGCTCTTTCAGCCCAGCCCTGTGCTGTGTTTTGTGTCTGAACCTGGTGGAGGGGCTGGAGAACTTCCTGAGAAAGGACTCCCCACAGGCGGACAAGATACTTAGTTTTTAAAAAAAAAAAAAAAGCCTTGACTTTCAGCAGAGAGGGACAATTCCAAATTCAGCAGGCTATCTGGCTTTATCCATTCATCTCCTGACTCGGGTGCTCATGCGGCCAAGTCCACATTCAACAAGGCAGGTGGGGCTGTTTCGGTAGGAAGTTTGTGAGACCAGAGCATGAGGAATGCTTCTTTGTTTCTTCTTGATTTCTGGGAATGAGGTTCTCTCTCCGCTGGGTGCAGAAACCCATGTGACAGGATGATGAGCCTGGCACGTGCTGCTGTGGGCACCTGCAGACGATCACATTGGTGGTGCTGCCCTGGGATGATGGCGGGCTGCCCAATCAGAGCTTCAGCAAGGATGGCCTCTTGCTTCAAATTATGTTTCACTTTACTAAAATAGACAGGCTCTTGGCTCCGGGACACTGGATTACTATGGTGGTTAGAAGTGGTGGCTTTGGAATGAAAAGATGTACATTGGAATCCTGGATTTGGCACTTTCCACATATGTGACCACTGATAAGTCACTTAACCTCCACTTAATAAATCACCCCAAGCCTTAGTATTCTTGTCCACAAAATGGGAATAGTGACAGTTTCTACTTCACAGAATGGTTGACTTACATCAGGTACTGGCCAAGAGGCAGAATTGAGGATGGTATGTGGATAATGGCGTAACTATTTAAATGAAAATATTTATTTAACTATTTAAAATGAAAATATTTAAACATTTAAAAGCCATTCTTATATATATGGCTTGTAGGCCGTACATGCAGTGGACCAGATTTGGCTGCTGGACTGTACTTTATTGACCACTTTATTCAATGAATGAATTAATTTAATGCCTGACACATCTGAGGACTAGTTCATATGACTACCATTATTACTTAAGGCTATTTTACCCAAGTAGAGGGAATCTTAAAGGCTAATTCAAAGGCTGGTTAAATTATAGATGTTTTAATGACATAATTTTTATTTTCTTAGCAATAGAACCCTATTCCCTCAAGGGAATAGGAATAGGAATCCCTATTCCCTAGGCTGGGATTTTTTTTTTTTTTTAATGATGGTTTTGATACAAGTTCTGAGATAGAAACTCCCAAGATGCAGTCTTAAGAAACAATAGATAACATAACTTTTAAGGTGGAAAAGAACAGCTAACTTCTGATTTCCTTTTCTTTTCTTTTTTTTTGTAACTAGTTGGGGTTCCCAAACCAAGAGTGAAAGCCGAGTTGTTTAGTACAACAAGAAATGATTTTGTGTGTTATGTGTCTTGGCAGATGGAAGTAGAATTGAGGAGATGGAGAGAAACTTGGATTGGAAAGGGGCCTTGAAGAAAGAATACATGTAGATTAAATAAAATTTAAAAAAATTTACACTGAAAAAATTTCCCTATTTTCCCCAAAAGTTACATTATTTGCTCATGTTTTGTTAAGCTGGATCTCTTTTAGGGTGAGAAAACAGAGAATGTAAGAAGGGTCTCATTATGGACACAGGGCAAAGCCACAGTCAAGGGTGGAGGTTGGTCACCTGTCTGATTTTCATGCAGTTTAGTTCATTTATGAGAACACAGTTTAGGAGTCAGATAGAACTGGTTCTAATTAAAATTGCAGATTTTTTTTTTTTTCAGTTGGCAGTACAAGTTGGGAAAGTTTCTTGACTTTTCTCAGTGTTAATAGCTTTATTTGAAAACTTCCTGGTTTGCTTTAGGAATAAATGAAAAAATGTCTATAAAGTATTTAGAACAGAATCTTCTAAGGATGTCCTTGAGGGCTAATTATTATTGTACATCTTGGTGTACACTGGGAGACACTGCTGGTGAGGGTTGGAGGTACTCAGGCCAAGCACCTCCACTGTGGCAAAGGCTATGGACTCTGTTGGAGGAAGTCAAGGCAGGAAGAGTACAATGGCATAAAGTCTCAGTGATGAATGCTTCTGCAACTCTTCTGTTAAAGTCACCCTCAAAGCATGTGAGGACCTGTAGTCCTGGGCACTTGTGGAGCAGTTCCAAACAATCTTATAGGTGGGGTATTAGATAAGAAGAGGCTCCATGTCTAGACCTGGCTGATCACCCAGAAGTACTAGTGATGACCAATAGCACTTGTCGATTGAATCTTGAGGATTAGGCAGTTCTCTGGGATTGGGGCATCCTATATGTTGAAGAGAATTTAGATGAATGCCTGGCTTCTACTGGAGAGATGCTGGTATCACCTTCTCCAAGTGGGAAAACTGAATGTCTTATTAGCTAGGTAGCCTAATGTCCCCTGGGGAATAAAATCATCCCTGGTTAGGAACACCAATCTATGTAGGCAGTTTTAATCTCCTCTAAGGATTTTTGGAAATAACTACACTGGATGGACTTTATGGAAAACTAAAAGCCCTTCATGTATTGCTGAAGCCTGGCTTGGAGTTTTGAGCAGTACTTTACTAGCGTGTGAGGTGAGTGCATGAAATTAAAAGATGCTTACTCCTTGGAAGAAAAATTATGACCAACCTAGATAGCATATTGAAAAGCAGAGACATTACTTTGCCAACAAAGCCCCATCTAGTCAAGGCTATGGTTTTTCCAGTGGTCATGTATGGATGCAAGAGTTGGACTGTGAAGAAAGCTGAGTGCCAAAGAATTGATGCTTTTAGACTGTGGTGTTGGAGAAGACTCTTGAGAGTCCCTTGGACTACAAGGAGATTCAACCAGTCCATTCTAAAGGAGATCAGTCCTGGGTATTCTTTGGAAGGAATGATGCTAAAGCTGAAACTCCAGTACTTTGGCCACCTCATGCGAAGAGTTGACTCATTGGAAAAGACTTTGATGCTGGGAGGGATTGGGGGCAGGAGGAAAAGGGGATGACAGAGGATGAGATGGCTGGATGGCATCACCGAATCAATGGACGTGAGTCTGAGTGAACTCCAGGAGTTGGTGATGGACAGGGAAGCCTGGTGTGCTGTGATTCATGGGGTCACAAATAGATGGACATGACTGAGCAATTGAACTGAACTGAGCTGAACTGAACTGAAAGACCCTTCAGGAGCAGGTAGGGGACAAGCTGGTGAAACACAAGTCACATGTACAGGATACAAAACCTGAAGGGCATGAGTAAAATGTTTAGGGCTTTTGCAGCATGTGTGATTTCTTTTCTCAGTCTTAGCATAGAATTGAATATTGTGAAAAATTTATAAACTGCTAAGTGTTAGCTTCTGATGCCCAAAGTCTAGAGGACTTCTAGTACTACCTTTGGCCCTTAAGGCATTTACAATTGCTGCTTCTTTTCTTAAAAACCTCCTCCCTGAGGACTAGTCCCACCCCCGACCCAGCCTCCTTGTTTTGCTCTACCATAATACCTCTCTGATGGTTCATTTTATGTGTCAACTTGACTGGGTCATGAGGTGCCCAGATATTTGGCCAAATACTATTCTGTGTGTGTCTGGGAGGGTGTTTTTAGATGAGATTAACATTTGAATTTGTGAGTAAAGCAGATTGTTTTCCCTAATGCGGGTGGGCCTCATCCAATCAGTTGAAGGTCTGTACCCACAAAGTGGCTGTGTTTCAAGGAAGAGGCCACTCCTCTAGCCTGATTTGTTGAAATGAGATACTAGTCCTTTCCTACTTCTAGACTCAAACTGAAATGTCCATTCTTTTTGTGTCTAGAGCCTGCTAGCTTCTTAACTGGAATGTAGATTGGCTATCCTGGTTCTCAGGCCTCCAGACATGGACTGGAACTACATTATTGGTTCTTGGGTCTCCAATCACCAACTTCAGGTTTTGGGACTTGTCTACCTCTAAAATTATATGAGTTAATTCCTTATAGTAAATCTCTCAATATACGCTAAGATGTGTATTTGTATGGTTATCTATGACTTCAAAAAAACTTATCTCCTGCATGATATAACATTGATTATTTTCAATTAATGTCTTGATTTGAATTTTATCAACTTCAGCTGGTATATCTGACCTAGGAGCATTGTTCAGCAAGGAATTTCCAGCGTAAATCTTCAAAAGCCACTTTTGACACTTTAATCAGTCACAGCTCCTTCTCCATACACTGCACAAATCTTTTTTGTGTGTTCCAGCTGTGGTTTTATCTTTGTTGAAATAATAAAGTGTAATATGCCAAAAATAGTGCTTTTTTCTTCCATCTTCAATATTAAAATGGTTACACAAAAATGAACCAATTTTGACAAGTTATTTAATGCATGCTGATATGATAGCTATCCTAATACAATCTAACGAAATTATTTTGGATGAAGTTAAAGACAACTAAGTGCTACTACTATCATCTTAGGGGAGAACCAAATGAAATTTTTGGCCCACTCAATATAATGTTCTTTTTCTGTAGAATCCTATTATACAACCCTTGCTCTTTCCTTGACCAACTTCTCTGCATCTTTCCTATCTCAGCCTAAAGTTTATTTCTTAATATCCTTCCCTGAATCTTTAGACGGACTGCATGTGCACATGCTAAGTCACTCAGTTGTGTTCTGCTCCTGATGAACCTGTGGACTATACCCTGCCAGGCTCCTCTGTCCATGGGATTCTCCAGGCAAGAATGCTGTAGTGGGTTGCCATGACTCCTCCAGGGGATCTTCCTGACCCAGGCATTGAACCTATGTCTCCTGAAGCTCCTGCATTGGCAGGCTGGTTATTCACCACTAGGGCCACCTGGGAAGCCCTTAGAGGGACTAGATACCACTTATTTGGACTCGAGCCAGCTTACTGGTCTATTGCCTCCACCACAGTGAAATTTCCTTAAGGAAGAAACAGTGTCTTGCTCCCTCATGTCATCCTATGACCTAGCATGGTGTCTGGCATAGAGCTGACATTCCTAAGATATTTGTTGAATAAATGTTTAATTTCTTGTTAGGAAATAAACATGGCTTGGAGAAAAGGAAAGATATAAGCATCTGAATGCAGAGTTCCAAAGAACAGCAAGAAGAGATAAGAAAACCTTCTTCAGCGATCAATGCAAAGAAATAGAGGAAAACAACAGAATGGGAAAGACTAGAGATCTCTTTAAGAAAATTAGAGATACCAAGGGAATATTTCATGCAAAGATGGGCTCGATAAAGGACAGAAATGGTATGGACCTAACAGAAGCAGAAGATATTAAGAAGACGTGGGAAGAATACACAGAAGAACTGTACAAAAAGGATCTCCATGACCCGGATAATCACGATGGTGTGATCACTCATCTAGAGCCAGACATCCTGGAATATGAAGTCAAGTGGGCCTTAGAAAGCATCACTACGAACAAAGCTAGTGGAGATGATGGAATTCCAGTAGAGCTATTTCAAATCCTGAAAGATGACGCCGTGAAAGTGCTGCACTCAATACGCCAGCAAGTTTGGAAAACTCAGCAGTGGCCAGAGGACTGGAAAACGTCAGTTTTCATTCCAATCCCAAAGAAAGGCAATGCCAAAGAATGCTCAAACTACCACACAATTGCACTCATCTCACATGCTAGTAAAGTAATGCTCAAAATTCTCCAAGCCAGGCTTCAGCAATACGTGAACCGTGAACTTCCTGATGTTCAAGCTCGTTTTAGAAAAGGCAGAGGAACCAGAGATCAAATTGCCAACATCCATTGGATCACGGAAAAAGCAAGAGAGTTCCAGAAAAACATCTATTTCTGCTTTATTGACTATGCCAAAGCCTTTGACTGTGTGGATCACAAGAAACTGAGGAAAATTCTGAAAGAGATGGGAATACCAGACCACCTGACCTGCCTCTTGAGAAATCTGTATGCAGGTCAGGAAGCAACAGTTAGAACTGGACATGGAACAACAGACTGGTTCCAAATAGGAAAAGGAGTACGTCAAGGCTGTATATTGTCACCCTGCTTATTTAACTTCTATGCAGAGTACATCATGAGAAATGCTGGGCTGGATGAAGCACAAGCTGGAATCAAGATTGCCGGGAGAAATATCAATATCTCAGATATTCAGATGATACCACCCTTATGGCAGAAAGTGAAGAGGAGCTAAAAAGCCTCTTGATGAAAGTGAAAGAGGAGAGTGTAAAAGTTGGCTTAAAGCTCAACATTCAGAAAATGAAGATTATGTCATCCGGTCCCATCACTTCATGGGAAATAGATGGGGAAACAGTGGAAACAGTGTCAGACTTTATCTTTTGGGGCTCCAAAATCACTGCAGATAGTGATAGCAGCCATGAAATGAAAAGACACTTACTCCTTGGAAGAAAAGTTATGACCAACCTAGATAGCATATTCAAAAGCAAAGACATTACTTTGCCGACCAAGGTCCGTCTATTCAAGGCTATGGTTTTTCCTGCGGTCATGTATGGATGTGAGAGTTGGACTGTGAAGAAGGCTGAGCGCTGAAGAATTGATGCTTTTCAACTGTGGTGTTGGAGAAGACTCTTGAGAGTCCCTAGGGCTGGAAGGAGATCCAACCAGTCTATTCTGAAGGAGGTCAGCCCTGGGATTTCTTTGGAAGGAATGATGCCAAAGCTGAAACTCCAGTACTTTGGCCACTTCATGCAAAGAGTTGACTCATTGGAAAAGACTTTGATGCTGGGAGGGATTGGGGGCAGGAGGAGAAGGGGACGACCGAGGATGAGATGGCTGAATGGCATCACTGACTCAATGGACGCAAGTCTGAGTGAACTCCAGGAGTTGGTGATGGACAGGGAGGCCTGGCGTGCTGCGATTCATGGGGTCACAAAGAGGTGGACATGACTGAGCGATTGAACTGAACTGAACTGAACTGAACAATCATATTTATATTTTGTTTAAAAAATCTCTGTGTAATTCAGCTACTACTTAGGAACAAGTACCATTTTATTAATCAAGCACCGTAGAAGTCATTGCAATTTCATGAAACCTAAAAAAAAAAAAAAAATTTAGAACTTGGTCAGTGGAAAGGATCTAGTAATGAAGCTAAAACCTACTGTAAAATGTGAAAGTTGAAGAGGCTTCACTTCTCTTTGGGTAGAATAGTGTTCTCTTCTGTATTTTTTAAAGATTGTACTTGGAAACTATTTCCCCCATTTTATGCCCCATTATTTATTGTCCTGCTCAGTGGATTTTTTTCTTTAGAGGTCTATTTGTGCCTGGTTTGCCCTAAGGGAAAGGATGATACAGAACTCTCATCTGTCTCTGTTACTATGTATTATTACTGGGGAAACGTCAAGACAAATGCCATGTAAATAAATAAAATGCTCCAGAAGCTGTAGCTCTCACTGTTAGGCAGTGGGGAGAAAGAGCAAATGTTTAAGTTTTAAGAGAGAGACTTAATAAAGAGCTGACATTTTCCATAGCATGGGAGAAAAAGCATATTCTCCTCAAGCATGTGTAATTTGGCATCAAAGATTAATAAAATACTATTGAGTGTGGCTCTGCTCTCTGTTTGTAGCAATTATTATTTGGTTTTATCACAGCCTGGCAGTCTTAATTCTATTGAACTGAGTGTACATAGTTAGCTATCAAGTAACAAAATCAATCTATTGATAGGATTTTTATCTTTTATTAGGAGAGGCCAAGCAAAGCTGATTCATTTCCCATTACTCTGGGGACTCATTTTTGGTTAATCTCTTTCTGATTTCCCCAATCATATGGAGTATCAGTAAAATCCAGTCAGATTTACCTTCCTGTAAACTCCACATGAGGAAACACTTACTCTCAGACAGGCTGAATCTCCTCCCAGGTACTCTCCTTGGGGGAGGGTATGGGCAGCGTCGGTCTATTTATGTCTTCTGTGCCTCTGAGGGCTGACATGTGAGCTGTCAGCACAAAGAACATAGTGCAATTATTTGGAGAAAATTACAGAGTGCACTCCTCCCACCCCCAGAAGGGTTGAGAATTGAGTGTTCTGGTGAAATGAGCATCTTTGGCAATACAGACCACCACACTGTCTTTACTGCTATACATAGACTATCATAGTATTTGCTATCTATGGATTACAAACTTTCACACAATTAATATCTGAGAGCTCTGAGGACATGGTTCCCATCACATTTTGTGTGGTATTCACTCACCAAAGATGGCTTCTAATGAACTATGCTTCCCAATGTTTATGACCTCATACTGTCCCCTTCATATTGAGGCTGGGCTGATAGACTTGATTTTTCAATATAATACAGTGGAAGTAAAAAGTGTTTGCACTTCTGGAAGTCTGAGTGATCGTGTAACAGGTCATATTTTTCTGAAGGAGATATATATACATGTATATATATATATATATATATATATATATATATATATATACACCTGAAGATACTATATAGAAAGCATATATGAAGAGGAGACACACTGAGTCTGTGTGGAAATAGAAAACTAGAGATAGAGATAAAAATGAGAGAGAGAGAGAGAGAGGGAAAGAAAAACATCCAGCTGCCCCAGCATCCCAGCTAAGCCCAGCTGTCTCTGCCAGGCACATTAGTCAAGCCATTCTGGACATTCCATCTTTGACATGGAATATGGAGCCACCGTCTGACTAAAGTCGCCTAAGGAACTATAAGCAAGACCAGAAGAAGAACCATACAGCTGAGTCCCAGTTAACCCACAGAATCAAGAGAAAGAGTAGTGATTGTTGTTTTGAGATAATTTATTATGCAGTCATAAATAACCACAGTAGGAACCCTAAAACTCTAAAATAATTTAGTTCAGCCATCTTTATACTACAAGTAAGGAAACTGAGGATCAGAAAAGTTATCTCATTCGAGCAACGTTACCAATTAATTTAGAAAAACTGTTGGGATTAGAGCTCACGTCTCTGTATTCCAATTAAGATGTATATTCATCTTCCTATGCTAAGTTACTTTCAATACATAAACACTTTAAACATCTCTGTGACCCAAAAATTTCACTTTTGAGAGTGTATCATTAGGAAATTTTTTAAAAAATGTGTCTAAAGATATTTATCATGTATGACTTATAATAAACAGTTATTTTGTTACAGGAAACAAAGTATAAGTCAAAATATAGAGGCAGAATTAAGAAATTTGTTGTCTTTACACTTAAACAAATAACATGTAGCAATTAAAAATGTTTTTGAATAGAATGAAAAACATGATATAATGTTAAGTGAAAAAAGGGGAGCACACTGAAGTCAGGACAAAAAATACTTTATGTAAGATCCCTACAATTAGTTCTTTTTTTTTTAAAGAATAGCTAGAAAAAGCAGATTGAAAAAAATTAACTATAATTATCAAGAAGTAGTAAGACTAACCTGGAAGAGGGAATGGCAACCCACTCCAGTATGCTTGCTTGGAGAATTTTAAGGACAGAGGAACCTGGTGGGCTACAGTCCATGGGGTCACAAAGAGTTGGACACAACTGAGTGAATAACACACACACACACACACACACACACACACACAGTAAGACTAAAGTATACATTTTCAGCCATGTTTCTTGTATTATTTCCATATTTTCATAATAGAGCCATATATTGGAAAAAAAACTCTACTGATTTTAATTTAATGACTTTTATTTAAAAGGCACTTTGGGGTTTTCTATGCCCTTTGAATAATACTTGTCATTATATAGTCCTTTGCTGACAGTAGAGAGAAGAATTATAGAGTATGACATTACTTCTCTTATGTGTCCTTTTCTTAACATGATCCTGACGTCAGCTTAATTTAATTTGTGTTCTTCTTGTAAAAGAATGGAACAAAATAAAATTCCATTCTAGTTATTTATATTCTTTGCTTTCCCCCCAATTCTACATAATTAAATTGTAAATAGTATTTAAAATACAAACTTTAAAATGAAGCAACTGACAAACAACTAATCTCAAAAATATACAAGCAACTTATGCAGCTCAATTCCAGAAAAATAAACGACCCAATCAAAAAATGGGCCAAAGAACTAAATAGACATTTCTCCAAAGAAGACATACGGATGGCTAACAAACACATGAAAAGATGCTCAACATCACTCATTATCAGAGAAATGCAAATCAAAACCACAATGAGGTACCACTTCACACCAGTCAGAATGGCTGCGATCCAAAAATCTGCAAGCAATAAATGCTGGAGAGGGTGTGGAGAAAAGGGAACCCTCCTACACTGTTGGTGGGAATGCAAACTAGTACAGCCACTATGGAGAACAGTGTGGAGATTCCTTAAAAAATTGCAAATAGAACTACCTTATGACCCAGCAATCCCACTGCTGGGTATACACACCGAGGAAACCAGAATTGAAAGAGACACATGTACCCCAATGTTCATCGCAGCACTGTTTATAATAGCCAGGACATGGAAACAACCTAGATGTCCATCAGCAGATGAATGGATAAGAAAGCTTTGGTACATGTACACAATGGAGTATTACTCAGCCGTTAAAAAGAATTCATTTGAATCAGTTCTGATGAGATGGATGAAACTGGAGCCGATTATACAGAGTGAAGTAAGCCAGAAAGAAAAACACCAATACAGTATACTAACACATATATATGGAATTTAGAAAGATGGCAATGACGACCCTGTATGCAAGACAGGAAAAAAGACACAGCTGTGTATAACGGACTTTTGGACTCAGAGCGAGAGGGAGAGGGCGGGATGATTTGGGAGAATGGCATTCTATAATGTATACTATCATGTAAGAATTGAATCGCCAGTCTATGTCTGACGCAGGATACAGCATACTTGGGGCTGGTGCATGGGGATCACCCACAGAGATGTTATGGGGAGGGAGGTGGGAGGGGGTTTCATGTTTGGGAACACATGTAAGAATTAAAGATTTTAAAATTTAATAAAAAAAAAAAACACACACACACACAAAAATAAAATAAAATACAAACTTTATCTTTCACTATTTTGACAAGTTGCTCAGTGTCTGATTCTTTGTGACCCTATGGACTGTAGCCCACCTGGCTCCTCTGTCCATAGGATTCTCCAGATAAGAATACTGGAGTGGGTTGCCACACTTCCTCCAGGGGATCTTCCCAACTCAGGGATCGAACACGCACCTTCTTCATCCCAGGTGGATTCTTTACCCACTGAGTTTCCTGGGAAGCCATGGTATGATATATCGAGGAGTAAAATATCAAAAGTAAAACTATTTTTATTTGTTAGCAATAATTTTAACTTGAAATCTGATTAAAACTTAAAAATCTAATTTTGATGTTTTAAATAAATTTTCAAATATAGTCTCCATTCCCCATTTTTGTTGTTCTTGCCTATACTTTCAACTTGTTCAGTGCCTGGCTGTAACCCAGAACAGGTTTAAATATAGTTCAAATATCTGAAAAGGCTGATTATTTGATCATAATACTAAGGTGTAATAAGTAAAACAGGGAAGAAATGCCTCTGAGGCAGGAAAGACATGGCTGGGCCCAAGGATAGCCTCCTGCTGCATAGGCAGTAGGCAGAAGGCAAAGCCAGCTCCTTGTTTTGCACCTAATAGGCAATGTGCAGGGGGTATTGGGATCTAAGACAGAGACTTTGTAGCATCTGAGCAAGAAACTCTGACTATGGAAACCAAGGAGCATGTGCTTTGAAGTAGGAGATAGAAATGTGCTGTGCTCGGCTCAGTAGTGTCTGATTCTTTGCAACCCCATGGACTGTAGTCCACTGGGCTCCTCTGTCCATGGGATTTTCCCAGCAAGAATACTGGAATAGGTTACCATTTACTCCTCCAGGGGATCTTCCTGACCCAGGGATCAAACCCACGTCTCCTGCATCTCCAGCTCTGCAGGTGAATTCTTTACCACTGAGCCATCAGGGAAGCCCAGGAGATTGATATGCATTGGGTTGACCAGCTGCAACCAGTTTCATGCTGACCATTTGAGATAAACTCCTTCTTGAGAGCCCCATGAACAGTATGAAAAGGCAAAATGATAGGATACTGAAAGAGGAACTCCCCAGGTCAGTAGGTGCCCAATAAGCTACTGGTGATCAGTGGAGAAATAACTCCAGAAAGAATGAAGGGATGGAGCCAAAGCAAAAACAATACCCATTTGTGGATGTGACTGGTGATAGAAGCAAGGTCTGATGCTGTAAAAGCAATATTGCATAGGAACCTGGAATGTCAGGTCCATGTATCAAGGCAAATCGGAAATGGTCAAACAAGAGATGACAATAATGAATGTCGACATTCTAGGAATCAGAGAACTAAAATGGACTAGAATGGGTGAATTTAACTCAGATGACCATTATATCTACTACTGCGAATACCTTAAAAGAAATGGAGTAGCCATCATGGTCAACAAAACAGTCCGAAATGCAGTACTTGGATGCAATCTCAAAAATAACAGTGTGATCTCTGTTCATCTCCAAGGCAAACCATTCAATGTCACAGAAATCCAAGTCTGTGCCCCAACCAGTAATGCTGAAGTTGAATAGTTCTATGAAGACCTACAAGACCTTTTAGAACTAACATCCAAAAAAGATGTCCTTTTCATTATAGGGGACTGGAATGCAAAAATAGGAATTCAAGAAACACCTGGAGTAACAGGCAAATTTGGCCTTGGAATGTGGAATGAATCAGGGCAAAGACTAATAGAGTTTTGTGGAAAAAATGCACTGGTCATAGCAAACACCCTCTTCTAACAACACAAGAGAAGACTCTACACATGGACATCACTAGATGGTCAATACCAAAATCAGACTGATTATGTTCTTTGCAACCGAAGATGGAGAAGCTCTATACAGTCAACAAAAACAAGACCAGGAGCTGACTGTGGCTCAGATTATGAACTCCTTATTGCCAAATTCAGACTTAAATTGAAGAAAGCAGGGAAAACTGCTAGACCATTCAGGTATGACCTAAATCAAACCCCTTATGATTATACAGTGGAAGTGAGAAATAGATTTAAGGGCATAGATCTGATAGAGTGCCTGATGAACTATGGAATGAGGTTCGTGACATTGTACAGGAGACAGGGATCAAGACCATCCCCATGGAAAAGAAATGCAAAAAAGCAAAATGGCTGTCTGGGGAGGCCTTACAAATAGCTGTGAAAAGAAGAGAGGTGAAAAGCAAAGGAGAAAAGGAAAGATATAAACATCTGAATGCAGAGTTCCAAAGAACAGCAAGAAGAGATAAGAAAGCCTTCTTCAGCGATCAATGCAAAGAAATAGGGAAAACAACAGAATGGGAAAGACTAGAGATCTCTTCAAGAAAATTAGAGATACCAAGGGAACATTTCATGCAAAGATGGGCTTGATAAGGGTCAGAAATGGTATTGGACCTAACAGAAGCAGAAGATATTAAGAAGAGGTGGCAAGAATACATAAAAGAACTGTACAAAATAAGATCTTAATGACCCGGATAATCACGATAGTGTGATCACTCATCTAGAGCCAGATATCCTGGAATGTGAAGTCTAGTGGGCTTTACGAACAAAGCTAGTGGAGGTGATGGAATTCCAGTTGAGCTATTTCAAATCCTGAAAAATGAAGCTGTGAAAGTGTTGCACTCAATATGCCATCAAGTTTGGAAAACTCAACAGTGGCCACAGGACTGGAAAGGTCAGTTTTCATTCCAATTCCAAAGAAAGGCAATGCCAAAGAATGCTCAAACTACTGCACAATTGCTAGTAAAGTAATGCTAGTAAAGTAATGCTCAAAATTCTCCAAGCCAGGCTTCAGCAATACGTGAACCGTGAACTCCCTGATGTTCAAGCTCGTTTTAGAAAAGGCAGGGGAACCAGAGATCAACTTGTCAACATTTGCTGGATCATGGAAAAAGCATAGAGAGTTCCAGGAAACATCTATTTCTGCTTTATTGACTAGGCCAAAGCCTTTGACTGTGTGGATCACAAGAAAATGTGAAAAATCCTTCAAGAGATGGGAATACCAGACCACCTGACCTGCCTCTTGAGAAACCTATATGCAGGTCAGGAAGCAACAGTTAGAACTGGACATGGAACAACAGACTGGTTCCAAATAGGAAAAGGAGTACGTCAAGGCTGTATATTGTCACCCTGCTTATTTAACTTCTATGCAGAGTACATCATGAGAAACGCTGGACTGGAAGAAACACAAGCTGGAATCAAGATTGCCGGGAGAAATATCAATCACCTCAGATATGGAGATGACACCACCCTTATGGCAGAAAGTGAAGAGAAGCTAAAAAGCCTCTCGATGAAAGTAAAAGAGGAGAATGAAAACTTTGGCTTAAAGGTCAACATTCAGAAAACGAAGATCATGGCATCCGGTCCTATCACTTCATGGGAAATAGATGGAGAAACAGGGGAAACAGTGTCAAACTTCATTTTTTTGGGCTCCAAAATCACTGCAGATGGTGACTGCAGCCATGAAATTAAAAGACGCTTACTCCTTGGAAGAAAAGTTATGACCAATCTAGATAGCATATTCAAAAGCAGAGATATTACTTTGCCGACTAAGGTCTGTCTAGTCAAGGCTATGGTTTTTCCTGTGGTCATATATGGATGTGAGAGTTGGACTGTGAAGAAGGCTGAGCACCGAAGAATTGATGCGTTTGAACTGTGGTGTTGGAGAAGACTCTTGAGAGTCCCTAGGACTGCAAGGAGATCCAACCAGTCCATTCTGAAGGAGATCAGCCCTGGGATTTCTTTGGAAGGAATGATGCTAAAGCTGAAACTCCAGTACTTTGGCCACCTCATGTGAAGAGTTGACTCATTGGAAAAGACTCTGATGCTGGGAGGGATTGGGGACAGGAGGAGAAGGGGACGACAGAGGATGAGATGGCTGGATGGCATCATAGACTCGATGGACGAGAGTCTTTGAACTCCGGGAGTTTGTGATGGATAGGGAGGCCTGGCGTGCTGCGATTCATGGGGTCACAAAGAGTCGGACACGACTGAGTGACTGAACTGAACTGAACTGAACCTTTGGGAGGATGGGCTCTGACTGGGTGAAAGACAAAGCAACCACCGCAACCCCCTTGTTTTTGTGGTCAAAGAGATTTCCCAGCCCAGCACATGTGCAGAAGAGGGTCTCAAGTTGTCCACTAGTAATCTTGTCCACATTGTAATATAATTATCTCAGTAGCATTGGAGTTTTGAACCCCCACCCAAGTGGGTTTCCCTTAGGTATTCAATAGGTCAATACAGGGATACAAAGTATGCCAGCATATGTCATTAAGGTGTTCAAGAACAGAAAAAAAATTCTCTTTATCACACAACCTATTAACAGAGTTTGAAACAGGCATAAACACTTTAATCTTCTTCATTAGTTGTTAATCTTATTCCTAAATCTAATCTAATGTTTCAAGATAAGTCTGTTTCCATTAGTAATTCATAACATACATGATTTCATCTTTAGATGACTTCAAGCTTGGGGAGTAGCCTGGAAAGTATGTGCTGAGGAAATAAAATAAACTTTGTCTCAAATGATTTATACCTTCTATTTATTCTTTGTAGCCTACCTTGAGTGGCATATAAGAAGATATCTGCTAGAAGTTGTAGATTGGACATGATATTCAGACAATTTCTGGTGCCTGTCCAGTTCTTATTTCTTGCAGGATAACTATCATGCACAGGGGTGCGTCTCTAAAGCTGCATTTAAAAACCGTGTGATTTGATTGCTCACTATGGGTGACTAGATCATAGGGAAACAGGTACTCAGCTGGGCCAATTATATTCTTTCCTCCTCATTTTGGCCAACTGTGCATGCTAGATATTGAGGGACATGCAAATTCAGTGTTCCTGGGCTGAGGCAGCCTTTGGGCAATGACTTTGGGACAACAAGCTCTGAAAGAGAAGCACAGAGACCTGGTCTTTGGCACCAAGCAGGATAATTAGAGACAAGAGAAGAAAGATAGCTGCATTTTCAATTCTGGAGAACAGCGTTTGCTCCTAAAAGCTTCCCAGTTCAAACATTAGTTCTTGGGCTGCCCTGGCTGTGTTCTTGCTTCTGGTCTGTCTCAGAAGTCCACTGAGTTTTTATAGTACTTTCTACTTATTGTGTGAATTTCTGTTTCATGTCACCAAAAAAGCTTTGCCTAAGTCATAGACTTTTTCTAGTTTGTAGTAATGTGTAAACGCCAATTTTGCAAGTGGTATTCCGTAGGAGACACTAAGCGCTTTTAAGGACAGGACTCTTATCTTTCAATTATTCACAGATGATAGCACAGAATGTAATATAGAGGAAGCACTCCCCTTCGTTGAGCTTAATTAAGTGAACAGGGGGAATCCCATGAAAATTTGGTATAGCTTATTTTTGATATCAATGGATTGCTTTCATATTTTTGTACTTGTTTCTTTACATTTGTAGTCTGTACAATTGACTTGTGCCAGCCTAGCTTTAAAGTGTTGATGTCATTAAATCACATATAAGGGGAAGCTTGTGTTCCCATTTAACTTTCAGTCCAGACGTGTATAAAGGTCCTGAAAAACAAGGAATCCTCGGGTTACTGTAATGTTCATGGCTTTTTGCTACCTTGCAAGTTTTCATAGATAGCTCAGTTGGAGTTCGTTGCAGATCAGATGAATGGATGAGATTTTCTCTAGAATGAGAGGTCATTATCTTCCTTCGAGAATTTGGTCAGTAATAACCAGAATTAAAGATTCTGCAACAAGACGCCGCCTCCTCCCCTTTTCTTTTGGTTGCATAAACCATAGTCATGACTATCCATCCATTTTCACTTTGATCCTGATCTTCATTGAATCATACTGTGCTACTTTCCACAAATACTGATTTTTCTGCACCTAGTGGAGGAAATAGTAGCTGTAGGGAATGGGAGGGAAGGCAGACAAGGATGAAGAGGAGGGGATAGTACTGAATTCTACTTCTTGAAATATAAAGAATCATTAGAGAAGAGCAATGGAGATTAATGAAGGGACATTTTGCAATTAAGAAATCAATTTTTTTTCACTTTTCCTCTGCTCTCCAACAGTTACTGCAATCATCTATCTTTATACATTGATATGTTTTGCCAAGTGGTCAGGGAAAGCTACATTAACACTGATACATCTGTGTTAGACAAGATGAACATTGTCTGCTAACTTGTGTTTAATGAATTCTGAGTCACTTTGTTCATGAAAAGCACAAAATCAAAGACAAAATTCTAGAACTTGAAGAGCTTTAGTAATTACATAATAATTATTAATTTTGTCATGAATATTAATACTTGTTTTAATTCCATCTTATGCAAACATTTCATTTTATACAGAAGAAATACAAAGCTTCATGATGAAATAACATTAAAGTTAATTGGAAGTTAGCGACTAAAGTCAGATCTTCTGACTCAATGCCTTCCCCTGTACATGAAAATAACATTTGCTCAGGCTTTTTGATGATTATTGGTGATGACTAGTATGAATATTTCTATGTTTACCTGAGTGTATAACATTAAATATCCTTTAGTCTTGGAACTTGTTCTTTAGGGATGAATTCATTGCTCTGAAAACTATTCATAAATTAATTCTGCTAGTTGGAATATTCATATATCTTGGGCACTTACTCTGGTTTCTAGAAGAAGAAATCTGGTTGTAAAAAAAAATTTGTGAAAATTGAATAATATGTGACTGGGCTCTGTGTTACCCTATGGACTATAGCCCAACAAGCTCCTCTGTCCATGGGATTCTCCAGGCAAGAATACTAGGGCGGGATCTTCTTGATGCAGGGATCGAACTTGCACCTCTTAATGTCTCCTGGATTAGCAGGCAGGTTTTTACCACTAGGGCCAACTGGAAAGCCCAGAGAATTTTTGCATGTAATCTTCTTTTCCTGCAGGCTTCCCTGGTGGCTCAGAGGTTAAAGCGTCTGCCCACAATGCCGGAAACCCCGGTTAGATCCCTGGGTTGGGAAGATTCTCTGCAGAAGGAAATGGCAACCCACTCGAATATTCTTGCCTGGAGAATCCCATGGAGAGAGGAGCCTGGTAGGCCACAGTCCATGGGGCCCCAAAGAGTTGGACATGACTGAGTGACTTCACTTTCACTTTCCTTTCCTGCTTTCTGTAATTATGAATAAGGTTATTTTTGGTTAAACAAATATATGTGAAAATAAATATTCAGAAAAAAATTGACCTAATTTAAACTTCTTGTAAGGATATTTATTTCAAAAATATGAATTTGACATTCATTCCAGTCAAAATATTGCATGGATATTTAAAAGACTATGAATAGTTATGAAATAACTACTAGGATATCTCATGAATTCCTTAAGATATTTGGAAGAAGTTATATTCAGCTAAACTCATGTCCCTCTTTCATGTGCTTAAATTATTGAATAGTCAAGGATATGTAACTGATAGATGACAAATGTTTAGAAGCATTGGCAAAGCATTTGATAAGTTTGGTCATGCGATTTTAGTGAAAGAGATTGGAAAGTATAGACTGGATTTAAAACAGTTAAAGAGATTTGAAAAGAGTTGAACAAAATTACTCAAAATTTTACAACTAGTAAAAATCTTATAGCTATCATTTATTGAGCCCTTAGTATGTGCCAGGCATTGTATTAAATATATGTTATCTCATTTAATATTTAATGTAATCTATGAATGATATATGGGCTTTCCTGGTGGCTCAAATGGTAAAGAATTCATCAACCCCTGGGTTGGGAAGATATCCTGGAGAAGAGAATGGCTACCCAGTCCATGGAGAATTCCTGGAGAATTCCATGGGCAGAGTAGCCTGGTGGGCTACAGTGCATGGGATCTCAGTCAGACATGACTGTGCAGCTAACACTTTCACTTTTTAGGAGAGCTATATTCTGATTTTACAGGCAAGGAAACTGCAGGTTAGAGAGTAAGTAAACTTTTCCAAAGCTACTCAACAAGCAAAAAGAGATGCCAATGTATGAATATCAGCTGTTTGTCTCCAAGACTTTACTCCCTACTACTGCTGCTGCTAAGTCACTTCAGTCGTGTCCGACTCTGTGCGACCCCATAGACAGCAGCCCACCAGGCTCCCCCGTCCCTGAGAATCTCCAGGCTAGAACACTGGAGTGGGTTGCCATTTCCTTCTCCAATACATGAAAGTGAAAAGTGAAAGGGAAATCGCTCAGGCATGTCCAACTCTTCGCAACCCCATGGACTGCAGCCCACCAGGCTCCTCCGTCCATGGGATTTGCCAGGCACGAGTACTGGAGTGGGGTGCCATCGCCTTCTCCAACTCCCTACTACTAGATTAACATAATATTAGTGGAAGAGCCTAGTTCAGTTCAGTTAAATAATCCTCCTTGAATGAACTATGGAGGGCATACCCCAAATGATGTAATTATAATGTCATATCATTTTTAGTGTATTGATATAAAACTATAAATCATATATTTGTATTTTTGGTATCTTTGCTTAATTTATTCCACTAATAACATTTGATTGGGCACTTATGTTTTAAATAATAGTCAGTATCTAGACCAGAGAAGGCGATGGCACCCCACTCCAGCACTCTTGCCTGGAGAATCCCATGGACGGGGGAGCCTCGTAGGCTGCAGTCCATGGGGTCACTAAGAGTCGGACACGACTGAGCGACTTCCCTTTCACTTTTCACTTTCCTGCATTGGAGAAGAAAATGGCAACCCACACCAGTGTTCTCACCTGGAGAATCCCAGGGATGGGGAGCCTGGTTGGGCTGCCATCTATGGGGTCGCACAGAGTCGGACAGGACTGAAGAGACTTAGCAGCAGCAGCAGCAGCAGTATCTAGAATGATACTGAAAATTGGTACTATGAGGTTGAAATGGACAAGATACAATTTAACAAACATAAATGTAAGAACTGGCTCTTGGGTTCGAGAAAGCAAAGTAAGAATACCCTAGAGAAACAATGTATGTGGCTTAGCATATCTGAAATTGTGGTTTATAATAAAAATATATATTTGGCTTTTGTCCCTGGCACAGAGCTCCTAAAACCCTTGGAACTTCTGAAGCAGTGAAAGTAATCAACATATCTTTTGTTATGTTAACAAAGTAACTTTTGGTGAGTTTCTAGGTAACCTACAACTAGGGAGATGGTTGCCAGGGAAATTAAGGAAGTGATTAGAGGGTTGAAACTTTCAGTTCTATTCCCTTGAATTCCAGGGAGGGGAGAGAGGTTGGTGATTGTATCAGTTGCCAGGGACCAGAGATTTAATCAATCTTGGCTATGTAATTGGGCTTCCCTGGTGGTTCAGAAGTAAAGAATCTTCCTGCAATGCAGGAGACACAAGTTCAATGCCTGAGTGCAAAAAATTCTCTGGAGAAGGGAATGGCTACCCACTCTTCTGTAATAATACCCTTCCTTATAAAACTGCAAAAGGCAAGTCCATAAAGCTTCCAATGGGTGAATATGAAGAGATTCTGGGAGAGGGTCCTGCTGGGAGAGGGCATGAAAACACAGCGCCCCTTCTTACATACATCGCTCTCTGTGCATCTTTTCCATCTGGCTATTCTCCTCTGATATCCTTTTATAATAAGCTGTTTATCTAGCATTTTTTTCTGAGTTCTGTGAATCACTTTAGCAATTATTCAGCCTGAAGACGGGGGTTATGGGAACCTCTGATTTACAGCCAATCAGAAGCACAGGTGACAAACTGGCCTTCTTTTGGTGCCTGAAGTGGGGACAGTCTTGTGGGACTGAATCTGTACTTTGTGTGATCCAAGGCTATTTCCAGGTAGTGTCAGAATTAATTACTTGATCAGTGCTAAGGGCTTAATGGTGTGGGGGAAAACACACACACACACACACACACACACACACACACACTCACACACACTGGAGCATGTGTGAAAAAACTTTGGGAATTTGGTTTATAGTCAGCTGCAAGAGAGGCAACCCTTTGATGTGGGAGCTCAGAGAACTTCTGTGATCATAAGAGTATTACTAGAACAATGAAGGGGATTAGTGACAGGCTGTTTTCCACTGACTGCGTTGAACGCCTTTGGAATTTTAAATTCTAGGTGCCATGGAGCATATGGATACATAAGTCTCTGTGTATGTGAGTGTGTGCTAAGTCACTCAGTCGTATCTAACTCTTTATGACCCTATGGACTGTAGCCTGCCTGGCCTCTCTGTCCATAGGATTCTCCAGACACTAATACTGTAGTGGACTGCCATGCCCTCCTCCAGGGGATCTTCCCAACCCAGGGACTGAACCTGCATCTCCTGCATTGACAGGTGGGTTCTTTACCACTAGCACCACCTGGGAAGCCCATGTACATCCACATGAATTGCTAAAATGGTTGAAGTCCTGTCAAAGAGAAAATGAATGTTTTGGTGGGAAAGAATAGAATTATAGCTATCTTTAAATATTCAGAGATTTTCCAGGTGGAATGTGGCCAGAGACTGGTATACAAAGGAAAGGGTGGGCCTGTGGATGATAATTAAATCAGAGCCTTTTATTTTAACAGGAGGAAGACATTTTTGATAGTGCCATTTCAGGATGGCATGGGCTGCTTGCATTAGCAGGTAGATATTTAGCCCTACATTCAAGCACACACAGAACAGCAAATATCAGAAAACTGCTCAACAAATACAAGTTACCTCCTCCCTGACAAAACTCTAAATTATGTGGTAAATCTATAACTTTGGATACAGAGGGTTGAAGATGCCAAATAATGTTTTGGATAGTCTCAAAGGCAGCCAGGACAAACCTATTTCTATTGGTATAGCTATGCTGTTCAACCTACTTAATTTTCTGGTGCAAAATATTTAAGAATAGATTATTAGAATTATTTGTCCAGAATAACTGCGGCTTGTGCTAATAGAGAGTTCCTAGACTTTATAGTGGCTTCTCTGAAGGCTCAGATGGTAAAGAATCTGCCTGTAATATAGGACATCCAAATTCAATTCCTGGGTTTGGAAGATCCCCTGGAGGAGGAAATGGCAACCCACTCCAGTATTCTTGCCTGGAGAATTCCATGGACAGAGGAGTCTGGCAGGCTACAGTTCATGGTGTTGCAAAGAGTTGGACATGAAAGAATTTTTAGAAATGTAATAGAAAAAACAAACTAGTCAATCTGGTAAAACATACTGAAAAACATGTGTGCCATATATCATAGTGAAAGTGAAAGTGAAGGTGAAGTCGCTCAGTCGTGTCCAACTCTTTGCGACCCCATGGACTGTAGCCTACCAGGCTCCTCCATCCATGGAATTTTCCAGGCAAGAGTTCTGGAGTGGGTTGCCATTTCCTTCTCCAGGGGATCTTCCCAACCCAGGGATCGAACCCAGCTCTCCCGCATTCCAGGCAGATGCTTTAACCTCTGAGCCACCAGGGAAGCCCGCCATATATCGTATATCACCTATATGATATGTAATATCATATGACATGTGGAATCTAAAATACTTATCTACAAAACAGGATCAGACTAATAGACATAGAAAACAAACTTATGGTTGCCAAAGGGGATGGGGGTGGTTTGGGATTAACATATAAACACTACTACATACAAAACATGTAAATAACAAGGACTTACTCTATAGCACAGGGCTTCCCAGGTGATGCAGTGATAAAGAATCCTGCCCCCAATATAGGAGACACAAGAGACATGGGTTTGATTTCTGGGTCAGGAAGATTCTCTGGAGTAGGAAATGGCAATCTGCTCCAGTGTTCTTGCCTGGAAAATTCCATGGGCAGAGAAGCCTGATGGGCTACAGCCCATGGGGTCGCAAAGAGACACAGCTGCTCACAGACATACATACACACAGTACTGCATGGAGAACTATACTCAATACCTTATAATAACCTATAATGGAAAAGAATCTGAAAGAGACTATCTATCTCTGAATCACTTTTCTGTATACTTGTGACTAACACAACATTGTAAATTAACTATACTTCAATTAAAAAAAAAACTTTGAAGTAAAGAAAACTATGGTCATATGCCACATGTCTTCCAGTCCTAGTCTGCTCCATTCTTCTTCTTAATCTATTTTTGTTTGTTTCTTTAAAATGAATTAGAATCAGTAAACACCATTTGCACAGGAACTTCTGGGAACCGTCGTGGTTCCTTTGATTTATTAGACAGTCACATGGCCTCTGGTGTATCTCCATCAAAAAGTCATGTTTTCGTGGTGTTTTAAATCAGAGAACAGCTGCGCTGCACTGTGGTTTGATCCTGCTCTTCAGGGAGCACACATTACAGTCAAGCTTTTTTAGAGAAAAGTATCAAAAAGTGGTTTGTCTTGTGACTTTTTGACTTCTCCTCATCCCTTTCCAGCCACAGTCATCACCCTCCTTCCAGACTCCTGGACTTGAATGTATAATTGCAGCCCGTTGTCTGCAGCATAATTAGAGCCTCATTTGACTTGTTGCCAAGCAGGATGACAAGAGTGCTGGCTGTCAGGCGGGGTCAGAGGTCAGCCATGACCCCACGGACTGCAGGCAGCAGCCTCATCAGGATCCTTGGGAAGCCTGTTCTCAGCTGTGGGACGAATCTGCAGCTGCCTCTGTGTCTCTGCAGATGACTCTTGGCATGAAAAAATGGACTGTTTTCAAGACACAACATCCCAAGATGCCGTCTGATTTCTTGTTTTCTTATGAAAGACATGACAACCATTCTGAAGTGAAAGGAGCTCTTTTCTTGTGCTTTCCATGTAAATTTCAAGTGGAAGCTATACCTAGCCACCATAAAATATGAATCTATTTTCCTTTATACACTGAAGATTTTTAAATAATATTTAAAAAGAATCCTAAATCAAGAGGCTACATTAGGACAGAAACTGCTATGTATCAAATAGGAAAATAACTTGGATGCAAAAAAATGAATTGTATTCAGACTGAAAATTCTATAGATTCTGTAAATAAAGGATCAATAAATCACAATGTAAGAAAAAAAAGCACATCATATGTCAGTTTACCTAATCTTATAGGTGATAAAAGAATAATCCTTAAACAGCATTTCTTATGTTTTATCTAGTGGAGATTTGTCTCTGAGGGGATGCAAATTCAAATCTACTTCTAGAGAAAGAATGTTTTAATATCACTAAAGACTCTCCAGTCCCATTTTAAATATTTCACATAATTGATATTCTAAAAACTTTAAACAGATAAATAATGATTGGACTCATGGTGATCTTCAATGAATAAATCTGATAGAAAGTATAGTCAACAATTTCCTGATCAAGTTTTCAGTTAAAACTGAACTAAGCAACAATTATTACTAAGTTATTGTTTCAGAAGTCAGAATACAATATAAGATGACCTTGAGAAATTGTTTAATCTAAAAAGGAAGGCATTCAGGTGGATGGGAGACAATAGACTTTAAACACAAATATTAAACACAAATTAAACACAAATGTTAAACACAAATATTTTCTTGGGAAATAAACCAAGAAATTTTGTTAAATAAGAGTTTATGAATAAAATACTTTTGTGAAATATGCTGATGTGATATCATGATTTAGTAAATGTGTTAGATACCAGGAAGCATTCCTACTATTTCTATTTTACAAAAAGAGAATATTGTATTTCATTTCTATGATTTTATCTCATTATTCATGTCAGGGAGCTGTAGTGCCCTCATTTAGTCAAAGGTTAGAGCAGGATTTTAAACCCTAGAAAGCCAGGAGGTCACCAGAGAAGTCAGTTTTAGGTTTACCAGGCTGAGGTGCAAACATAGAAATCAGGATGTGCTATAATACTGAGTAAGCAAACAGGAAGTGAGAGCAATAAGAAACCTAAGGCAAGCTGAGTTAGATGGCCATGGCAGGGTCAGAGAGGAAATGAAGAATCAGGCTGTCAAACCAGAGGTGTGAGCACCAGGGTCACAGTGAGTGTGTGGGAAGCCTCCGTCCAGTTCTCTGCCTGCAACAGGGGTATATGAGACATAGATAATTCCAAAGATCTGGTTGTATGACCTCCTTCACCTGACCCTTCTGGTTAATGTTAAGAGAACTACCACCATTACATATTTCCATCTTTACCATAAACGTTTCCTTTATTGAGGACTTACTATGTGGTGGGACATAGGATAGGGATTCATTTGTTCATTCATTCCTTTATTCTATAGATATATATTGAGCCTAGAAAGCGCCTGGTACTGTGATAGTATTAGGATGCAGTGGTGAGTAAAACAACATGATCTTTGATCTCATAACAAGGACGAGACAGATATTAATCGTATGCTATATAACCTAAATAAATATGACTGCTGTTATTGTTGTCCGATCTAAGTCCTATCTGACTCTTTGCAACCCCATGAACTGTAGGTCATCAGGCTTCTTTGTCCATGAGATTTCCCGGGCAAGAATATTGGAGTGGGTTGCCATTTCCTTCATTGGGGATCCTTCCCAATGACCCAGGGATCGAACCTCTGTCTCGTGTGCTGCACACAGATTCTCTACCACTGAGCCACCTGGGAAGTCCAAATATAAATATACCTGCAATTAAAAGATGTGATAAGAACTATTAACAATAGACAAGGACACTACAAGATCTGGTGTCCTGACCTGCTCTGAGAAAGTGCTGCAATGTGAAGGATGAGCAGAAAGAGCTGGAAAAGAAGAGAGAATGGGTACTCTGGACAGAGAATGGTTCTTGGAGGATGTGAGAGCCAGGAAGGTATCTGGAAGAATTCCACAAAGATGACTGGGGATGTGGAACGAGGCCAGATCACACAGGGCCTAGAGTGTATGTTAAAAAGCAACAGGAAGCTGTTGAAGGCTTTCAAGTACTGATAGAACATGATCTAATTTTTCTTAAGATAACCCTGGCTCCAGTGTGAAGGATGGGTTGGAACAAACATACAAACTAGTTAAGGAGTCGGTGGCTTGGCTCATCATGAGAAAGACAGGGAATAATAATTCACACCATGCTCACAACCTAGTAGGATCCTCATTTTACAGAGGAGAAGACAGAGGCTTGGAGATGTTAATTTCCAAAGCTGCACACTTACAGTGTGAGAGATTAACTCTCTCATGTTGAATCTTTCTGGTCACATAACTCATTGAAACAAGATTCATAAGAATGTAGAATTGGAGTGGAAAGTTAGAGCCTATGTAAATTAATTCATTCATTCAAATACAATTTGCATGACTGTTCTAGACCCAGGGGATACAATACTGAAACATCTTCCAGTAAAGCTTTTTAGTGGATGAAAATGGTAATAGATTAGCAAACTAGCTACCTAGATATCACTGATAAAAACAAGTTCTTGTAATAAGCAAGGGTGGAATGGCTCCTTTTATTCAGTGGTTGTGAGAAAGGCTGAGGCTTCCCCTGTGGCTCAGCGGTCAAGAATCTGCCTCCAGTGCAGGAGAATCAGGTTCCTTCTCTGGGTCAGGAGGATCCCTTGGAAGACGGCATGGAAGCTCACTCCACTGTTCTTACCTGGAGAATCCCATGGACAGAGTGAGACACAACTGAAGTGACTGAGCATACAGGGAGAAACCCTTCCTAAAACCAGAATATGAAGCCAGTCTGAAAGAGGGCAAGAGAAAGAGCCTCTCATGCAGAGAGGATTGCTGAGACAAAGACCATGAGACGGGGACAAGTATGACATATTTGAGGGACAAAAAGAACCTCAGGGTGGCTAGACCTAATATTTTTTCTTTTCCCTGTAATTTATTTGTTGAGTCACTTCCTGAAGAGTATTCATCAGTTTGGGTTTTCTTAATGGCATTATAATGGTGTCATTTTATATTAATATGTTCCTCTATCCCCTGTATCTTCTGAAATTTGGCATACAGAGAATTTTGTTAATTGGATTAAAGTTTGATTTCTTTTCTTAGGCAGTTATATTTCCATCAGGAGGCATATAATATCTGCTTGTCTCTTGATGCTAGCAATTGCTGATAATCTTTGTTCAGACACCTTAGTTAATTGGTGGTGCAAAACAGTGATAATATAATTCTATTATTCAGAAGTAGATTGTTTTAAAAATTAAAGATAATGGAAACAAGATTGTTGATGGAATTTTGATAACAGAGAGAACAAGAGAGGGATTGGGGACTCCAGTACTCTTGCCTGGAAAATCCCATGGACAGAGGAACCTGGTAGGCTGCAGTCCATGGGGTCGCTACTAGTTGGACACGACTGAGCGACTTCCCTTTCACTTTTCACTTTCATGCATTGGAGAAGGAAAGAACACTCCAGTGTTCTTGCCTGGAGAATCCCAGGGATGGGGGAGCCTGATGGGCTGCCGTCTATGGGATCATAGAGTCGGACACGACTGAAGCGACTTAGCAGCAGCAGCAGCATAGACTTTTGGCTTGAAAAGTTAGCTTGGCAGTATTGCCAGTTACTGACTTGAGGAAGGTGGAGAGAAGAAGTTTGGAGTATGGAAGAATGAAAAGTAAGAATTACATACCTTAAGAAAATTGAAGTGTATGTGTAAGGAAGGCAGTCTGGAGCTTAGAAAAGTGATCAGAACTGTGTAGCATAGTCTTACTTTACAGTGCTGTTTAAAGACTATTGTGATTACCCAGGGGGAAGCATGTAGAAGGAGAAGAAAAAAGATTTTGAAGACTTAAGAAATGCTGAGCAATTAATCCCTAAGTAGAACCATGTTGAGAGTTGAAGAGAAAAGTTAACCTCTCTCAGAAGGTCTCTCTATGTTCACCCGTATGAACTAGAGAAAAGGATGTCCCCTTTGCCCCAGAGGGGAAGCATGCTAGTTTAGGCTTGTTTGGGAGCACTAACCCACAAAAGGCAGAACAAGCCCTCGTGGCATACACCTAAGACTTGACATCAAGAAGAATCTGTTTGTCCACAAGGCAATAGCCACTGGAAAGCACTACAGGGGGAGAAGTTATAAATCACATCCCCTATTGTGCTAAGCAGATTTCTAACATGGCCATCCTGGCCTTTGCACTTGATATACACCTGTGATTATGCTATGTGGTGAAAGGCATTCAGCAGACATAATTAAGGTTCCTAATCTGTTCACCTTACAGTGGAGAGATTACTGAGTGAGGCTAACCTAATTACAGGAACCCTTTAAAAGCAGAGAGTTTTCTCCTGCTGGCAAAAAGAAGTGAGAGAGATTCTAAGTGTGAGGAGGATTTGAGAAAGTATCGCTGGCTTGAAGGTGGAAAGGGCCACATGGCAAGGAATATGGGACCCCAAGGAAAGAGAAACTACCTGATAGTCATAGAGACTGAATTCTGCCAACAGTCTGAATGAGCCTGGAGGTGTGTTCCCTAGAGCTTTCAGATAACAGGGTTGATACCTCGATTTTGCTTTTTTGCTTCTCTAAGGATAGAATCCACTTGAGCCTACCTGGCCTTCTGACCTCCGTAACTGTGAGGTAAAGAGTGGATGATGGACGGTGCTCCAAATCACCAAACTTGTGGTAATTTGTTACTCAGTGTTCTTCAAATGCTAAGTCGTGTCTGACTTTCTACAGTCCCATGAACTGCAGCACACCAGGCTTCTTGGTCCTTCACTATCTCCCAGAGTTTGCTCAAATTCATGTCCACTGAGTCAGTGATGCCATCCAACCATCTCATCCTCTGTCATCCCCTTCTCTTCCTGGCCTCAGTCTTTCCCAGCATCAGGGTCTTTTCCAATGAGTCGGCTCTTCTCATCAGGTGGCCAAAGTATTGGAGCTTCAGCTTCTGCATCAGTCTTTCCAGTGAATATTCAGGGTTAATTTCTTTTAGGATGGACTGGTTGGATCTCCTTGCTGTCCAAAAGACTCTCAAGAGTATTCTCCAATGCCACAGTTTGAAAGCATCAATTTTTCAGCACTCAGCTTTCTTTATAGTCCAACTCTCACATCCATACATGACTACTGGAAAAACCATACCCTTGACTAGACAGACCTTTGTTGGCAAAGTAATGTCTCTGCTTTTTAATATGCTGCCTAGGTTGGTCATAGCTTTTCTCCCAAGGAGCAAGCGCCTTTTAATTTTGTGGCTGCAGTCACCATCTGCAGTGATTTTGGAGCCGAAGAAAATGAACTCTTACACTGCTTCCTCTTTTGCCCCATCTATTTGCCATGAAGTGATGGAACTGGATGCCATAATCTTCATTTATTGAATGTTGAGTTTTTAAACCAGCTTTTTCACTCTCCTGTTTCACTCTCAGCAAGAGTCTCTCTAGTATGCCTATGCTGTGCTGGGCACTGTGATAGACTGCTAAAATTGTGTATAAACCCTGCTTTTAGGGTGCAGGCCTAGGATGGTCCAGTCAATTATTTATGGAAAGAGAGGAGATGGAACTAGATCGTGTCTTGAGAGTTCAACCACATCTTCTCTTCTGTGTGAAAACAAGATGCCACAAACTCCCGTTCCTTCTTCCTCTCATCCCTGCACTCAAACAATATACACTTGAAAGTTACACAATGAACTGACATACAGCACTTAAACTTCATTGTACTGATATGGAATCACTGACTTAATCTGGAATGTTGTAACATGAACAATATTAACCTTTGCTTAAAATTGTTATTAAAAAAGTTCAAAGTCTACTATAAGCACAAAATAAGTACACTATCATCCAGATATAGTATTTTGCTCTCTTCTCTATGTGCAAATATTAACATGAATAGATGGTGGGGCCACAAGGTGGAAACAACCTGAGTCCCTGTATCCCTGCATGGAAGGTGGCAGGCTGATGAAGGACACCTGCAGTGGACTAGTAAGTGTCAAGTAAATTTCACTGTGTTAGACTAAGAAGTGTGTGTGTAAAGAACACTGTTGCTGCTGTTTAGCTGCTCCATAGTTTCCGACTCTTTGTGACCGCATGGACTGTAGCGCACCAGGCTCCTCTGTCCATGGGATTTGCAAGGCGAGAATGCTGGAGTGGGTTGCCATTTCCTTCTCCAGCGGATCTTCATGGCCCAGGAATCGAATCTGTGTCTCCTGTGTCTCCTCGTTGAAGGCAGATTCTTTGCCACTGAGTCAACAGTGAAGAAGTATGTTTGTGAGTGTGTGTGTGTGTGTGTGTAAAGAATGCTGCTGCTGCTGCTGTTTATATTAGCCACATAACAGCTACAATTCCATCTACTTTAATAAGTATTTGTTCCCCCCAAACAAATATGATGTAACAAGTGTAAACAAATCTGTAGTTAACAGGTAGTATTTTCTCCTTGCATAATTAATCTAAAGTAAATCAATAACAAGCATTGCTTAAATGTAAAAATTAATTTTCTTTAGTTATAGAGTAATGGATACTATTAAAGGCTATAAATAAACCCTGAAATAAATCTTTAATAGTAAATTAACCTAAAATGAAATACATTTTCTTACTAAATGCCACCTCTTTCCCATATACAATACAATACTGAAGGACATAAACTTTTAGGAGAATTCACAAGATTATATACATATGTTTTTAAGATTTATTTATTTGAAATATAGTTGATTTACAATGTCGTCCTAGTTTCAGATGTACAGCACAGTCATTGAAATATATAAATGTATTTACTATATTTAAATATATATGTAGATATATAATTATACATTACATAAATATTATGTATTCAAATATGTCAAATATGTTTATATATAAATGTTATGTTCAGTTGCTGAATCATGTCTAACTCTTTGCCACCCTATGAACTGTAGCATGCCAGGCTTCCCTGTCCCTCACCATCTCTTGGAGTTTGCCCAGGTTCATGTCCATTAAATCAGTGATGCCATCCAACCATCTTATCTTCTTATGCCTTTTTCTCCTTTCGCCCTAAATTTTTCTCAGCATCAGGGTATTTTCCAATGAGTCAGCTCTTCACATTGGGCAGCCAAAGTACCAGAGCTTCAGCATCAGTCCTTCCAATGAGTATTCAGGGTTGATTTCCTTTAGGGGTTCAAGGGACTCTCAATAATCTTCTCCAGCACCACATTCGAAAACATCAATTCTTCAAATCTTAGTTTGAAAGCATCAATATATAACCACAGTTTGAAAGTTTCAAACCACAGTTAGAAAGCATCAATATAACATATAAATGTTATAGTCAAATATAAATAATAAATATATATATATATATACATTCTTTTTCATGTTTGTTTCCACTATGATTTATTACAGGATATTGAATATAGCATAAGATTTTTATTGTAGGAGGAATTTAGGAACCAGGAAAAGTGAAGCTTGATGTTTGATAAATTCAAATGTATTTTATTAGATAAATATGTTAATGATAAGATTGATATTAACAATGTTATACTATTATTTGATTTTCCTTTGGGTTTTATTTCCTGATTCATTTGAGTCTTCTCTGAAAGCGTATGTATCTCCTTAACAAGATTTGATTTTGATTTCTCTAGGCTGCCCTGCCAAACACTCCCTCCTTCATAATATCTTCCCCTCTGTCCATATTTGATGAGCATCCACTGTGGGTCAGGCGCTGTTAGAAGCTCAGGCATTGTACTGTGAACATGATCCCTGACCACAAAGAACATTAACTAGGTCTGGTGAATAAAACAGACAAGTAGCAATAAAGTGACAATTATAATGCAGGGCGCTGCACCCTAAGATAGAGAGCAAAAAGGATGATAAGGAAACACAAAAGACAGAGGCAGTCAAGTCAGACAGAGGAGGTGAGAACGCATCCCCCAAAACCTATTGAAGCTACAAGCCCTGATGAAGAGCTGGCCAAGCAGAGCTCAGGAAGCTTTCCAGAGGAGAGTACCGCAGAGGCTCCAGGTACGATGCAGGGCATCAGAGCTGGAGATGAAAGCAGAAGTCAGGTATAAGCCATGGACCTCACACGCCTTGCTAGAAACTTTAGACTTCAGCCCAGGAATAATGGGGAGCTAAGAAAGGATTTTAAGCAGGAAAGCAACACATTTCGCCTTGTGTGATAGGATGATGACTCCTGCTGTAAGTATGGAAAGTGGAGGTTGGCTGTCTGGTTACAAGTGGTGGAAGGAAGCTAGGAAGAGATAAGGATGGTGAAACTAGGGTACTGGCTGTGGATATGGAAGAAGTGGACAAGTTCTACAGACTCAAAAACGGTATCAGCTGGATTTTTTGACTTTAGAAAAAGAGGTGGGAGTGGAGGTCTTTCTGTGCTTTATAATCATGTATTTCAAGACTGAGTGGGTTTCTATTTCACTCAATATGAGTTCAGTTCAGTCGTTCGGTCGTGTCCGACTCTTTGCGACCCCATGAATCGCAGCACGCCAGGCCTTCCTGTCCATCACCATCTCCCGGAGTTCACTCAGACTCACGTCCATCGAGTCCGTGATGCCATCCAGCCATCTCATCCTCTGTCATCCCCTTCTCCTCCTGCCCCCAATCCCTCCCAGCATCAGAGTCTTTTCCAATGAGTCAACTCTTCACATGAGGTGGCCAAAGTACTGGAGCTTCAGCTTTAGCATCATTCCTTCCAAAGAAATCCCAGGGCTGATCTCCTTCAGAATGGACTGGTTGGATCTCCTTGCAGTCCAAGGGACTCTCAAGAGTCTTCTCCAACACCACAGTTCAAAAGCATCAATTCTTCGGCGCTCAGCCTTCTTCACAGTCCAACACTCACATCCATACATGACCACTGGAAAAACCATAGCCTTGACTAGATGGACCTTTGCTGGCAAAGTAATGTCTCTGCTTTGGATATACTATCTAGGTTGGTCATAACTTTTCTTCCAAACAGTAACCATCTTTTAATTTCATGGCTGCAGTCACCATCTGCAGTGATTTTGGAGCCCCCAAAAATAAAGTCTGACACTGTTTCTACTGTTTCCCCATCTATTTGCCATGAAGTGATGGGACCGGATGCCATGATCTTCGTTTTCTGAATGTTGAGCTTTAAGCCAACTTTTTCGCTCTCCTCTTTCACATTCATCAAGAGGCTTTTTAGCTTCTCTTCACTTTCTGCCATAAAGATGGTGTCATCTGCATATCTGAGGTGATTGATATTTCTCCCGGCAATCTTGATTCCAACTTGTGTTTCTTCTAGTCCAGCGTTCCTCATGATGTACTCTGCATAGAAGTTAAATAAGCAGGGTGACAATATACAGCCTTGACGTACTCCTTTTCCTTTTTGGAACCAGTCTGTGTTCCATGTCCAGTTCTAACTGTTTCTTCCTGACCTGCATACAGATCTCTCGGGCAGGTCAGGTGGTCTGGTATTCCCATCTCTTGAAGAATTTTCCACAGGTTATTGTGATCCACACAGTCAAAGGCTTTGGCATAGTCAATAAAGCAGAAATAGATGTTTTTCTGGAACTCTCTTGCTTTTTCCATGATCCAGCGGATGTTGGCAATTTGATCCCTGGTTCCTTTGCCTTTTCTAAAACCAGCTTGAACATCAGGGAGTTCACGGTTCACGTATTGCTGAAGCCTGGCTTGGAGAATTTTGAGCATTACTTTACTAGCATGTGAGATGAGTGCAATTGTGCAGTAGTTTGAGCATTCTTTGGCATTGCCTTTCTTTGGGACTGGAGTGAAAACTGACGTTTTCCAGTCCTCTGGCCACTGCTGAGTTTTCCAAACTTGCTGGCATATTGAGTGCAGCACTTTCACAGTGTCATCTTTCTGGATTTGAAACAGCTCTACTGGAATTCCATCACCTCCACTAGCTTTGCTCCTAGTGATGCTTTCTAAGGCCCACTTGACTTCACATTCCAAGATGTCTGGCTCAAGATTAATGATCACATCATCATGATTATCTGGGTCGTGAAGATCTTTTTTCTACAGTTCTTCTGTGTATTCTTGCCACCTCTTCTTAATATCTTCTGCTTCTGTTAGGTCCATACCATTTCTGTCCTTTATCGAGCCCATCTTCGCATGAAATGTTCCCTTGATATCTCTAATTTTCTTGAAGAGATCTCTAGTCTTTCCCATTCTGTTGTTTTCCTCTATTTCTTTGCAATGATCACTGAAGAAGGCTTTCTTATCTCTTCTTGCTATTCTTTGGAACTCTGCATTCAGATGCTTATATCTTTCCTTTTCTCCTCGGCTTTTCACCTCTCTTCTTTTCATAGCTATTTGTAAGGCCTCCCCAGACAGCCATTTTGCTTTTTTGCATTTCTTTTCCATGGGGATGGTCTTGATCCCCGTCTCCTGTACAATGTCATGAACCTCAGGGCATAGTTCATCAGGCGCTCTATCTATCAGATCTAGGCCCTTAAATCTATTTCTCACTTCCACTGTATAATCATAAGGGATTTGATTTAGGTCATACCTAAATGGTCTAGCGGTTTCCCCTACTTTCTTCAATTTAAGTCTGAATTTGGCAATAAGGAGTTCATGATCTCAGCCACAGTCAGCACCTGGTCTTGTTTTTGTTGGCTATATAGAGCTTCTCCATCTTTGGATGCAAAGAATATAATCAGTCTGATTTTGGTGTTGACCATCTGGTGATGTCCATGTGTAGAGTCTTCTCTTGTGTTGTTAGAAGAGGGTGTTTGCTATGACCAGTGCATTTTCTTGGCAAAACTCTATTAGTCTTTGCCCTGATTCATTCCACATTCCAAGGCCAAATTTGCCTGTTACTCCAGGTGTTTCTTGACTTCCTATTTTTGCATTCCAGTCCCCTATAATGAAAAGGACATCTTCTTTGGGTGTTAGTTCTAAAAGGTCTTGTAGGTCTTCATAAAACCGTTCAACTTCAGCTTCTTCAGTGTTACTGGTTGGGGCACAGACTTGGATAACTGTGATATTGAATGGTTTGCCTTGGAAACGAACAGAGATCTTTCTGTTGTTTTTGAGATTGCATCCAAGTACTGCATTTCGGACTCTTTTGCTGACCGTGATGGCTACTCCATTTCTTCTAAGGGATTCCTGCCCACAGTAGTAGATATAATGGTCATCTGAGTTAAATTCACCCATTCTAGTCCATTTGAGTTCACTGATTCCTAGAATGTTGACGTTCACTCTTGCCATCTCCTGTTTGACCATGTCCAATTTGCCTTGATTCATGGACCTGACATTCCAGGTTCCTATGCAATATTGCTCTTTACAGCATTGGATTTGCTTCTATCACCAGTCACATCCACAACTGGGTATGGTTTTTACTTTGGCTCCATCCCTTCATTCTTTCTGGAGTTATTTCTCCACTGATCTCCAGTAGCATATTGGGCACCTAATGACCTGGGGAGTTCCTCTTTTGGTATCCTATCATTTTGCCTTTTCATACTGTTCATGGGGTTCTCAAGGCAAGAATACTGAAGTGGTTTGCCATTCCCTTCTCCAGTGGACCACATTCTGTCAGACCTCTCTACCATGACCGCCCGTCTTGGGTTGCCTTGCAGGCATGGCTTGGTTTCACTGAGTTAGACAAGGCTGTGGTCCTAGTGTGATTAGATTGCCTAGTTTTCTGTGAGTATGGTTTCAGTGTGTCTGCCCTCTGATGCCCTCTTGCAATACCTACCATCTTACTTGGGTTTCTCTTACCTTGGCGTGCGGTATCTCTTCACGGCTGCTCCAGCAAAGCACAGCCGCTGCTCCTTACCTTGGACAAGAGGTATCTCCTTACTGCCACTGTTCCTGACCTTCAAAGTGGGATAGCTCCTCTAGGCCCTCCTGCACCTTATTTTTAATGCTAGTCCCTTATGTGATCCCAAATTGAGAATTCTAGTCCTATCTCTGACCTGTGCAGGAGTGCATGCTAAGAAGCTTCAGGTGTGTCTGACTGTTTGTGACCCTAAGGGCTGTAGCCCACCAGGCTCCTCTGTTCATGGGATTTTCCAGGCAAGATACTAGAGTGGGTTGCCATGCCCTCCTCCAGGGGATCTTCTTGACCCAGGGATCGAACTTGCATCTCTGGTGTCTCCTGCACTGGCCGGCAGATTCTTTACCACTAATGCTGCCTGGGAAGCCCATCTCTGAGCTACACAAAGGTAAAGAGAAAAATCATCCAAGCCTCTTGGTGCTGATCCACATCTAATCTTCCCCTTCCATTCAGGGGCCAGAGCAGTCCAAGTTTGCATTTCAAAAATCTATTTGTTCCAGTGTATAATTGTCCTTCATTCTTGTTATGTATCAGGAGTTTAAAAGCCGCTCATAATTGGAGAGAGTAGATCTTAATGCATCCTAACAGATGAAGGATTTATGTAGATTTTTTTCCCCCGTTCCTTTCAGACTCACTCTGTAGTCTCCATTACTCCATGTAACAGCAACCACATTTTCAAGCAATGACAGCTATGAAAAAATAAAACTATCAGTCATTGTCAGATACTTTATAAATGGAGACAGAGGAGGGGTTCTGTTCTCCATGCAGCAGGACAGAGGAGAAAGGTCAGTGATATATCATGTGGTATAGGATTTCCCCTTAAGCAATCTTCTGCTAAGACTTGCTCACAGTGTGGAAGCTTTTGTCTGAACAAGGATTCTGGCGACTGCTCCTCCACTGAAGGCTATAGACATTTTAAGTCTCTGCTCTGTACAGTATTGAAGAAAGAAAAGGATGCTTCTCAAGTGGATTTGGGGGAAAAAAGTTAATTTTTGCCATTGATGATGGCCTGGAACTAATATTAACAGTTGTTTAACTTATGAAAAATTAATTAGGTGACATAAATTATGTATGTGGGAAAAAATATCTATCAATGGGTGGTTTGAGGATTCAGAAGAGCACTTGCATTGATAACAAAAGGTATTTTGTGCAGCAGGTCACGTTTCGGGTGGGTTTCTTTCTTCCTTTGTGCCTGAAAGGATGAATACAGAATTGTTCTTGGCAACTCCCTGGTAGTGAGGGAACCAGTCATTTCAACAGAGTTTATCATTATGTTCTTGTCTGCTGTTTGGATGCTTAGAAGGCAATTGACAAAAATTAAATAGAAAAGTCAGAGAACGGAACTGGAACGTCTGAATACTGAACCCGTGTGCCTGGCAACGTAGCACAGTCTCCCAGCGTGTCCTTCTCCCAGATCTCTTGAAAAAAGAACAAACACGGTGACTCAGAAATTGAAACCCATACATGCAATGTCAAAAGTAAACTTATAGATGCTAACGGATGTTTAGATTTAGTTTTTAAATTTTGTGGAGTGATTAAACATATTTTTTTAATATCATGTCAGTCTTAGTGTAGCATTTGAGTTATTGTACTTTTTTTCTGGTTATTTTATCTCTTCTATACCAAGAAATATAGGCAGCTACAATACCCTTGAATAGTTGCAAACTGGAGCAGAAGGGGTTGGAAACGTTTAACATTACTTTGAAAGAGACATTGTAACTCCATCAATATGACTTTTTAAAAAGTTCCATAAATCTATTTTCGGAACAATGTGGGGGTTTAGTAATTAAATGTAAATAAATATAGTCCAAATTCAAAACAATTTTCTCTAAATTATACAATAAAAAAATCAATTGAGGAAATAGTAGTTAACCTGAGTTAATGACATATTTTACCTTTGGTTCCAATCTTGGCACATATGACTGGAATCTTTAGTATAAATTAAATTATATTCTTCAATTATATGGTTCAATTCTTCATAGATGGTTAAGCATTAAATGAAAAAAAACCCTCAAATTTCTGGTACTACCTGATTTTCTATAGCTATTTCTATTTTATTGTTTTCCTTAATCTCTCTTTTAAAAAGATAAAATACTTTTATTTAAAGAAAATAGCTTAATTAACATTAAGCAGCAATGTCTCTAATAAAACTGAAAGAAATTAATGAGTTTGTCCTGGAACTAAGGACAAACTTTTTGTTTTTGTTTGTATTTGTATTTGTTTGTATTTTGCAAATACAAACACCTCAAGAAAAGTCTAGGTTTCCCTGGTGGCTCAGTAGTAAAGAATCTGCCTGCCAATGCCAGAGACATGGGTTCAATCCCTGGGTAGGGAAGCTCCCCCTGGAGAAGGAAACAGCTACCTATTTCAGTATTCTTGCCTGGGAAATCCCACGGACAGAGGAGCCAGGTGGGCTATAGTCCATGGGGTTGCAAAAGAGTCGGACACAACTTAGCAACTAAACAACAAAGAATAGTCTAAAATCAAGAAAATACTTCCCTCCACTTATTTTTAGCAATTAAGTAGGCATTTATAATCCTAGCTGAGTCTGGCTTCTTTTGTGGGTGGCGGGGGGTGGTGTCCAAGGGTTTCACTGAAGGATAGAATATAGAACAGGCAGTATACAACTAAGTTTCATGGTGATATTATCCTTGAAATTTTATCTTATATCTATGGTTCTGCAGAAGAAAAAGTATGGATAAAAATGTTAATTGCATCTGTACTGTCAATTCTAAGGGCCTCTTTTAATTCACAAATGTCCAAATAGGAACTTAAATCTGAGTGACTGAAATACGTCTCATTATATTCTGGGTGGAAAAGCCTGTTTAAAACTCAATATTGAAAAAACTTTGCAGTGTCTCTACAGAGACAAGTGCACCTGGAGACAAATGACCAGACTCCCATAAAACAGAAGCTTAATTATGCTCACTTACATTTTGAAAATATTCCCAACAAATTACTGTGAGTAGGTGATACATCCATCAAGGCAAGATTCTAATTTCATATTCACAGTCATGTGGTCCTATAAACTCCTCTAATAAGGCCTTAACTAAGTTTTTCTTGTGACCTCAGCTGAAATATTGCAGGCTGTGTGTTTTGTTGTGTCTCCAATTTATTTCTGACCTTGGTGCTGCCTGGGCACAATGAGACAAGTGAAGGGTGGAGATCAGATTTAATTTTGAATTTCCGGACGGCTTCTGGTTTGTATCTCAACTTGAACATTACTTAAACATGTTATTTTTGGTCAATGACTTTTTATGCAGCATACTGGGCAAATATAATTAAGTGGGCTAAGTTTTGTTCTCAGCTGGCCTCCGAGTTCTTGTATGGGAACTTGGAATCTCAACAGGAAACACCTGTATGGTAGTTGTATATAGAGCCGTCCCAGAGAATTAATATATAGCATTGTTCCTGAGCCTCACAAGCTCTTCCCCAAATGGAAATGCTCAAATGTATTTGAAGGCTGCACTTTTAATTACAACAAAAAACTCAAACTCTCAGCTTAGAAATAAAGCTTGTTTTAAGGGTATATTTAGACATATGAATGTCATATTTAGATATTCATACACTTAGACATATGAATAGTGTTTTTATACACTTCATGGGGTTCTCACAGCTAGTATACTGGAAATGAGGAGAAACTAAAGAACTTGTTAATGAAGGTGAAGGAGGAGAGTGGAAAAGCCTGTTTAAAACTTAATATTGATAAAAACTAAGATTATGGCATCTGGTCACACCACTTCATGGCAAAGAGAAGGCAAAAAGGTGGAAGCAGTGACAGATTTCCTCTTCTTGGGCCCTAAAATCAGTGTAGATAGTGACTGCAGCCATGAGTTAGAAGACGATTGATTGCTTCTTGGCAAGAAAGCTATGACAAACCTAGACAGTTGTGTTAAAAAGCAAAGACATTACTTTGCCGACAAAAGTCCAAATAGTCAAGGCTATGATCTTTTCAGTAGTCATATATGGATGTGAGAGCTGGACAATAAAGAAGGCAGAGCTCTAAAGAATTGATGCTTTTGAACTGTGGTGCTAGAGAAGACTCGTGAGAGTCCCTTGGAAAGCAAGGAGATCAAACAAGTTGATCTTAATGGAAATTGATCCTGAATACTCTTTGGAAGGACTGGTGCTGAAGCTGAAACTCCAATAATTTGGCCGCCTGATGCAAACAGCTGACTCATTGGAAAAGACTCTGATTCTGGGAAAGATTGAGGGCAGGAAGAGAAGGGGACAATGCAGCCTGAGATGGTTGGATGGCATTACTAATTCAATTGACATGAACTTGGGCAAATTCTGGGAGATGGTGAGGGGAGCCAGGTGTACTGCAGTCCATGGGGCGGCAAAGAGTTGGACTTGACTTGGTGACCGGACAACAACAATATATCTACATTGTTCTTTTAATCAATTATAGCAAAAGCACCACACTGATGTATAATGTGAACAACAGAGAAAACTATATAATGTGGAGGGAGGAGGGATATGGGACTTCACTGTACTTATTTTTTTTTATAAGTCTAAAACTTTTCTAAAAAATAAAGTCAATTAATTTTTTAGAAAAATTATAATATACATAAGGAAAGAAGCTACCATAATAGAGAATCAACTGGAACAGCTAAAAGAGAAATGGCACTTTAGTAACATCAAAAAAGTGATTTATTGGAATATTAAATTAGAGTATTTGAAATGATTAATGAGAAAATATTAAAATGATCAAGAAATAAGAAAATCAAAAGAAAGAAAAGAATCATGACTATTTGAAAATTAGCCAGTAGATACTTAAGGGGGGGAAAAGTTATAATTGGAATAAAAAACTTAGACTATTAGACTTCTACTTTCAGCCAAGATGAAATAACAGGGAATATATATATACATAACATCCCACCTGAACTAACTTTTAAAAATGAAAAACAATATGAGAAACAATGGTTTTCAAGACACTAGGTACCAGATATCAGGGGACATTGATATATGTGAGATAAGAAACAAGTCAGGTGAATCCTATAATTTCCTAAGATTACCATCTAGAGAGAGTTTCCAAGCCATGGTGCAGGGTGGAGGAACCCAGGCAGAACCTAGCAGGCTCCTTGAGTTCAGAAGGTAGAACTGATAGTCCTGGGAGACCAAGGTGGTTAGGCACTGCAGGAGAGAGATGCATAGGCAGAACTCTGGAATTCAGCAGAGTGGCCCTCAGGTATTTAGCAGAGTTCTGCCTGTGCATGTGGGGAAAATCCTGGAGTGTGGAGCTCTTGAATCACTCAGAAGGATGAGAAGTAACAGGGCCTGATGCTTACAGAGGACTGAAAATAGTGTCTGTCTCACTAAGCTAACTGAAAAGTCTCAAAATTTAAAGGACATTTGGCAAAGTATAGAGAAGAATCTTGCCTCAGTAATGTGGAAAAAATAGCTTGAGACTGACACTGTTTCAGTTTTACCCAACAATTTAAAAAAATGAGACCAAAATGATCAAACTGTTTTCAAGTAACTTAATTACGGCCCAGAGAGAGCTCACAAATATTTTCAGGAACACAAAATACTCAACATTAAATAAAGCAAAAGTCCAAGTGCCCTGAATCAAATGAAAATTTACCAGGTACGAAAACAAGCGGGAAAATTCCACTCACAATGATGCTTTTGAACTGTGGTGTTGGAGAAGACTCTTGAGAGTCCCTAGGACTGAAAGGAGATCCAACCAATCCATTCTGAAGGAGATCAACCCTGGGATTTCTTAGGACGGACTGATGCTAAAGCTGAAACTCCAGTACTGTGGCCACCTCATGCGAAGAGTTGACTCATTGGAAAAGACTCTGATGCTGGGAGGGATTGGGGGCAGGAGGAGAAGGGGACAACAGAGGATGAGATGGCTGGATGGCATCACTGACACAATGGACGTGAATCTCAGTGAACTCCGGGACTTGGTGATGGACAGGGAGGCCTGGCGTGCTGCGATTCATGGGATCGCAAAGAGTCAGACACGACTAAGTGACTGAACTGAAATGAACTGAACTGAACTGAGGAGACAAATCAATCAGTTGAAACCAACCCAGAAATGACACAGATATTTGAGTTAGCAAAGAAAAAACTTAAAAACAATTATTATAACTGTGTTTCATATGTTTAAAATGTAGAGACATAAAAAGGACCTACATCAGACTTCCAGAGATGAAACTTACAGTGTTAAACAAAAAATAAATCAGATAGGATTAATAGCTATTTGACACTGTAAAACAATATGAGTAAACTTGAAGATATAGCAACATAAACTATCCAAAATGAAACCCAGGGAGAAGAGAGAATTAGAACAAAACAAAACAACAAACAGAGCCTTATTAGCTGTGAAGTGAAAGTGTTAGTAGCTCAGTCATGTCTGACTCTTTGCGACCCCGTGGACTGTAGCCCACCAGGCTCCTCTGTCCATGGGATTGTCCAGGCAAGAATACTGGAGTGGGTTACCATTTCCTTCTCTAGGGGATATTCCCGACCCAGGGATCGAACCCAAGTCTCCCACATTGCAGGTAGATGCTTTAACCTCTGAGCCACCTGGGAAGCCCACTTATTAGCTGTAGGACAACATCAAATGGCTTAATATACACATAAGGAATCTCTTAGGAAGAGTGCAGAGCAGGAGACAGAAAGAATATTTACAGAAGTCATAGCCAAAAGTTTCCCAAACTTGATAGTAATTATAAATTTATAGATCCAAGGACCACAATAAAGCCCAGCATAAGAAATATAAAAACACTGCATCAATCCACATCATAATAAACGTGCTCAAAATTAGCCATTAAGAAAAGTCTTATAAGTAGGCAAAGAGAAAAACATATTACGTATAGAGAAACAAAGATAACTAGAGTGTAGTTAGAAACATTGCAAATGAGAAGACAGCGGAGCAACATTTTAAATACTTAAATTTAAAAAAAGCTTGGCACCCTAGACTTCTATACCAAATCAAAATATCTTTCAAATATGAAGATTAAAAATTTTTTTTCAGATATGAAAAACTGAGAGGACTCACTGCCAACAGAGTCTCACTATAAGAGCTATTGAGAAGAGTTCTTAAGACAAAAAGAGAATGATACCACAAGGATCTGTAGAGCTGCACAAAGGAGTGAAGAGTACAGGAAATGGGAACTGCAAAGTTAAATCCAAATCTGTCTTATTATTTAAATATCTTTAAAAGATCATTGACAGATTAGACAAGATAGTGACAATGTTGTATAGGTTTTACATCATATGTAAAAAGCACAGAGGTCAGTAAGGGAGAAAAATTAAAAATACTATCACATGTTTCTTATATGTTCAGTAGCATAATGTTACTTACAGGTAAACTAGAGTCTAAAAAAATGTATGTTATACCAACCCTAAAGAAACACTAAGATAACAAAAACCAAGAAAAAATAAAATTAAATACATTAAAATATTTAATTAATCCAAAAGAAGATAGAAAAAAGAGAGAGAAAAGAGAACAAAGAACAGATTGGGACAAAGAGAAAACACTTAGGAAGAAGAAGGATTTGAGCTTAACCATATTGACAGTCACTAAATAAATGCCTCTGCCTCGTGCACATGAGTCCAAAACTGAATACTGTTAATGTTAATTCTTCCTAAACTGACCTCTAGATTTAATATAATCCAAATAGAATTCCTAACAGGCTACTTTGTAAAAGATGACAAAATTATTTAAAACTTGATATGGAAATGCAAAGACTCTAGAAGAGCCTAAATAATTTTTTAAAAGAGGAACTAACAATACCTAACAATACAAGAGTTATACTGCTGCTGCTGCTAAGTCGATTCAGTCGTGTCTGCCTCTGTGCGACCCCATAGACGGCAGCCCACCAGGCTCCACCGTCCCTGGGATTCTCCAGGCAAGAACACGGGAGTGAGCTGCCATTTCCTTCTCCAATGCATGAAAGAGAAAAGTGAAAGTGAAGTCGCTCAGTCATGTCCGACTCTTCGAGACCCCATGGACTGCAGCCTACCAGGCTCCTCCGTCCATGGATTTTCCAGGCAAGAGTACTGGAGTGGGGTGCCATTGCCCTCTCCAACAAGAGTTATAAGTCTACTCAAATCAGGACAGCATTGTATCGTGATAGAAAAACAGACCAATCAAACATGACACAGAGTCCAGAAATAGACCCACACATATATGGGAAATGGATTTTGATGCAGGTGCAAAGGCAACTCAGTGGATAGAGAAAAGTCCTTTCAACAAGCGGTGCAATAACAACTGGATATCCATGTGCAATTAAGATAGAAAGTAAGGGAGGGAGGAGGGAGAGAAGGAGAGAAGAAAAGGAAGAACTTTGATCCATATCTCACACCAAATACAAAACTCAAAATGAGTCATAAACTAAATATAAAGCAGAAAACTATAAATCTAGTAGAGGAAAACAGAAGAAAAACCTCTGTGAGTTAAGCAAACAACATTTTAGCTACAAACTATAAAGCACAATCTATAAAAGAATAAATTGGACTTAATCAGTGTTAAAGGCTTTGACTCTTTAAAAGACACCAGTAAGATAACGAAAAACCAAGCCACAAACTGGGAGAAAATATTTGCAACTCATGTATCTGATAATGGACTTAATATAGAATATATTCATAGAACTCCTAAAATTCAACAAAAAACCAAACTACCCATTAAAAACAAGAGTGGGGGAGAGTATTCAAATAGCCACTTCACCAAAAAAAGATACACAGATGATAGATAAACACGTGCAAAGATGCTCAACATTAATCATTAAGAAAACGCAATAAAACCACAATGACATACCACTACATATCTATAAGGATGACTAAAATCTAAAAAAAAAAAAAAGAAGACCATATCAGGTATTTGTAAGGATGTGGAGAAACTGGAACACGTCTGTATCGGAAATCGTATGGGCAGCTTCTTAAAATGATAAACACTTAGATGTTGAAATCATTAGAAATTATGACAATTGTATAAGGTAGAATGACAGAGATCTGCTTAAAAACATGCACACACAACTTTTAAGAAGTTCTAGGAATAGCTCAGGGATTTGTAGATATGTTTAACAGAAGCATATTAATTTTCTAATATGATGACAAGAGCTTCAAAAATGAGGCTTTTACAAGAAGTGAGGAAGGGCAAGCACCTGGCAGTGCCAATGAGGAGTAAGGTAAACAGAAAATTATCTCCAGATCCAAAGACAAGGAGGCTGTGGAAAGAAAAAGCTCCCCAGGAGAGGGATGAGGGGCAGAGGATTTTAGGGGAAAGCCAGGGCTCCATCAGATCAGGGAGGGGAAGGGAAACACAGGGAAGACACAGAACAGAGAGAGGACTGTGATGATGATGGACTGTGAGTCCCAAGAAATGTTGACAAAATTGTTTACGAAGAGCCCTTGTTTATCTGAGGACTATGAATAGATTTTATTTTGTAAATTGTGTACAAAGCAGACATTTGTGTGTACGTAGATAGCGGCTGTGTTCCCATTCAATAAAGACATTTTCTAGGACACTTACCTAAAACACCAGAAGAGAAGAGGGTTCTGTCAAAGAAGCATTTACGCATAGTCCCAACCCATAGCAAGCTCCATGTCTGTTATTTGTATTTCGATCGCTCGAAGAGAACTTTAATAGGGTCCTGATACTTACTGTTAAGAGGAGGGTGTAGCAACTCACTCTAGTATTTTTGCCTGGGGAATCCCAAGTTCAGAGGAGCCTGGTGGGCTACAGTTCGTACGTGGCGAAGAGTCAGACACGACTGAAGGACAGCATGCATGCACTCATTGTTAAATGTAAGATTATGAAATTGAACTGTCTGTGAAATTCAAGCATTTTCTTTGATTCAAGGCAGCTACTTTAATCAATGTAGAAAATGTTAATAAAATAAATGTCTAGCTTTGCATGAAAAAATATTTTTTTAAGTATCAATATCATCATGAAAAACATGAAATATCTCTTCTTCTCCCTGGAGAATATCTATATATACATATGTATAATTAAAATCTTTAACTGGGCTAAAATTAACTCAATTTAAGACCAATATGTAAATCACTGACTGGAGAACAGCAGTGTCCACATAGGCACAATATATTGTCATATCTCAGATGAGGAACAGGGATTAACTAAGGGATTAATTTACATTTCTTATATGAACATGCATTTCTGTGGTTTCCTGTTTGTCTGTCACCTACCAGGACAGCATCTCTATAGTGAGACTTCCCAGGACACATTCATTATGATAGACTAGAAGGTATAATTCCCTTTAACTGAATACGGTTCCCCATTGCCTCATTCTACACAATATTTTGTACATTGCAGATGCAGAGAAGTTTGAGAGGTGAGGTTAAGACTGAGATCCACGCTGATGGACCTCACTTCACGTTTCCTGAGATTTAAGGAAGCTGAAGGGTGCTGCCAGAGCCAGGAGCTGGCTCCCACATCAAGAGCCCACCACTGCCACAGCTGCACTCTGAAGAAGAGAAGTCTCATTGCGGACTGCAGCTTGGCTGGATAAATGTACTCTCGGGCAGGCCATGGGGGCAAAGAGCTTCCATCTGATGTTCCACACGATTGCACTCATAGCAGGATGAGTTTCTATGCTTCAGGAAATCTATGAAGAACAAGAATCCTGTTATCTTGTCTTCCATGCAGTAAAGACACTATAAAAATACTTGCTACACATAATAAACACTAGACCGCATTTCACCTCTGAACTCTATATAATTCAGCCTTTGTCCAGGTGTATGATCTAAAAATTTCAGGCATCATGTGCCCCAAATTTTGATGTGACTAGACCAAGGCAGTGTATTGAAAACTTTAAGGAATTATTTCAAATAAATATGATTTCATGAACCTTTAAAAATAACCAGCCAAAGAGTTAAAATTTAATTTATTTTCTTCATAAGCTCTTTCAGTCTTTAAAAAGACTGCTCCTGAATTTCACTATTCTGCAGGAAAAAGAATCAATTCTGATATTAAAATTTTGTTTTGTTTTTTTTTGAGACTACAAGTTGATGCTATATAAGAACAGCATATCAAGCTTGTTCTTTAAAGTCTAAGTAACTGCTGAAACTAACAGAAAAGTTTAGTCACAATAGATGAATATCAAATCATTATGTTGAGCACTTGAAACTAAAGTGTTACATATTAGTTATACCACAATAAAAATAGCGATTATCACTATATTATTTAATTATCCATAGTCAGTTCAGTTCAGTCGCTCAGTCATGTCCAACTCTTTGTGACCCGATGGACTGCAGCACACCAGGATTCCCTGTCTATCACCAACTCCTGGAGCTTATGCATATTATTATCATTCAATTTATATTTTATTTTTATGATTCTCATCAAAGCCATAACATGGTTTAAGAATTTTTTTTACAAATATTTTTTTGAGAAATGGTCATTGTTTAAAAACAGGCCTATATAGAACCTGCCCATTATCTGTCAAGGTTCTTAGAATAAGTACGTTTGCTGTTATTGTTTTGTTGCTTCTATCATCATAGGCATCACAGTGGTTAGGGAAACTTAACATACCTTTAAAATTGCTCTGAGTTTTAATAGCAGTTTGTAGGAGAAACTTCTTTTCAAAAGAAAAAGTCATGTTTAAAGCCTAAATTCATTCAACAGGCAATAATCAGGACTGTAGTGTAAGCCTGACTCTCTACTAGACAATGAGAATGCAGAGATGAGAAACAGTCTTCAAGGGCCAGAAGGTTACCCTCTGATGGTGATGACAGTGAAGAGGATCAGAGAAGTCTACAGTTAACATCAAATTAAATAAATGTCATGATTAGTGATATGTGCAAAGATCCATGGGGATCAAAGAGGAAAAAGATGGTGGGCTGGGGGGTATGAGACAATGTGGGGGTGGTAGTGAGGTGGGGGAACCCTTATTCAGGGGAAAGTGCCTCAACAGAAAGGGATATAATAAATTGAGCTATATTTAAATTTTTTCAAATTATTTTTTATATTTTATTAAAGTCTAGTTGATTTACAATGCCCATGGTAGTTTCTGGTGTTCAGCAAAAGTAATTCATATATATTATTATATTATTTATTCTTTCACAAATTCTCGCAATCACGGAAAACCAACATGGTTACCGATGGAGAAAGGTGGGAGGGATAAATTAGGAGATGGGATTAGCAGATATACATTCAGTTCAGTTCAGTTCAGTTCATTCGCTCAGTCATGTCCAACTCTTTGCGACCCCATGAATTGCAGCACACCTTAGGGCAAAACAAATAATCATCCTCATGGTAGGAGGGAGACCCTTGGAACAGAACGCCCAATGGAAGAGGTGAGAGGCTCAGGCCAAGAAATGTGACAAAGGAGATGCTCTCAACATACTGCTCAGTACAGTGAAAGGAAAATGCACCAAGAGAAAAGATGAGGAGGCGCTAAGGAAGATGGTATTACCACCAGGCTGGAAGGCAGAGCACAGCACAAGACAAGACCTCCTATGGTCAGTCTAGTGGGAGAAAACAGGACTCAGGTCAGCCCCCAGCAGGGGATGGAAAAGGATGGGAGCGAAGTACCCTTCTTACCTGTGTGGCGGCTGGGGAGGTTCGGGCAGCTGCAAAAAGCAGAGCCTGGCTGGGATGTCGCAGTCCAGAGAGATGCCTCAGCATGGTGTCTGCAGCTGGGTTGAGACTATGGAGTAAACGTCAGCAAAAGCTCAGACCCCTGAGTCCTGAAAGCTCTAGGAAACCCATGGGACATTGGAAGATTCTGTGTCTGGCCAGGATCTTCCTGGTGGTGCTGTTTGTTGGCATGGTTTCCCCTGAACCACAGCCTATCTACTGACCAGTGGTCCCTGTGAGCTGTCCCCTTGTGGCCTTGCTCCTGGGAGTATCAGTTCTGGGCCATAGGGACCACTATCCTCTGAGGTCTCAGTGGGCATTCCCTCTCCCTTAGTGGTCAGAACCTGTCCAGTTTACAGAGGGCAGGTCAGGGTCCCGAAAGATGATGAAAATGAAGGCTGCGATGGAGGAAGCTTTATTTTTCTAGTATTCAATTTAATTAGTTAATTTATCTATATGGCTGCATTTGGGTCCTAGTTACTTGCAACACAGGGGATCTCTAGTTGAACTCTTAGTCATGATTTGAAATCTAGTTACCTGACCAGAGATCCAACTCTGGCCCCTTGCATTGGTGGGCCTTCTGCATTGGGAGCCGTGGAGTCTTACTCACTGGACCACCAGGGAGGTTCTAGAGGAAGTGTTCAAGCTGTGAGGAGCTCAGGGGTGCTAGCAGTCTGAATCCAGCCCAAGGGGTGCCAACACTGCTGGTATCCATAGCAGCATGGGAAATCTTGTTCTTAGTCCCACTGGCTGCCTCACCGCACATGAATTCAAACTGCTGTTCCTTCTCTCCTCCTCCTAGCCTGACTAGGTGATCATATCACCAAGTTCTTAGAAACAGAGGCCCTCTGATGCAAAAGCCTTTTTAAATGGAGCCATGGTTAGCAGAAGTTATGACCAACCTAGACAGCATATTCAAAAGCAGAGAGATTACTTTGCCGACTAAGGTCCGTCTAGTCAAGGCTATGGTTTTTCCAGTAGTCGTGTATGGATGTGAGAGTAGGACTGTGAAGAAGGCTGCGTGCTGAAGAATTGATGCTTTTGAACTGTGGTATTGAAGAAGACTCTTGAGAGTCCCTTGGACTGCAAGGAGATCCAACCAGGCCATTCTGAAGGAAATCAGCCCTGGGATTTCTTTGGAAGGAATGATGCTAAAGCTGAAACTCCAGTACTTTGGCCACCTCATGGGAAGAGTTGACTCATTGGAAAAGACTTTGATGCTGGGAGGGATTGGAGGCAGGAGGAGAAGCGGACGACAGAGGATGAGATGGCTGGATGGCATCATGGACTTGATGGACATGAATCTGAGTGAACTCCGGGAATTGGTGATGGACAGGGAGGCCCGGTGTGCTGCGATTCATGGGGTCGCAAAGAGTCAGACATGACTGAGCGACTGAACTGAACTGAACTGATGGTTAGCGGAGGTAGGAAGGTGGGCGGACCCTGGTTGCATCTTCGCTTCTGATTAGTGAGCTGGATATCACATGACTCCTCATCTTCCCAGAGTGGTCCAACTGGGACCCCAAGGCAGCAAGCTGGAGAGTGTGCACTGGGGCTTTAGGATCTTCTAGGGGACTGGTCAGTAATATGAATATGTCTGACTCTGCGACTCCCATGGACTGTAGCTCGTCAGGTTCCTCTGTCCATGGAATTCTCCAGGCAAGAATACTGGAGTGGGTAGCCAGCCATTCCCTTCTCCAGGGGATCTTCCCCACCCAGGGATGGAACCCAGGTCTTCTGCTTTACAGGCAGATTCTTTTGCTATCTGAGCCACCAGAGAAGCCCCATGTATGAATTTACTCAGTCTTTAAATGTAGAGGCCGAAAGTGTATGATTGTATGTTGTAAGGTGGGGGTCTCTCTATAAACGATTTTTGAGTGACTGAAGACCTACATGTCAGCATCATTCTGATGGTTCAAACTCAAGAAATAACTTGAAGGACATACCACACTGGTCAGAAAAAGAATCCCCTAGCTAGGTCGTCCTCCTGGAATCTGATCAGAACACTGGGTTTCTGAATGAGACTCCTCCTAACATTTGGATTCCTATCTGCCAAACTGACTAAGAGTTGGAGTGTGACTTTCTAGTAGGTGAGAACTGGCGTGAGACCCTCAGTGTTTCTGCATAGGTTAATTCCCAGGCCCCAACAGGAGGTTTCGATGTTTTCCTGGAAGACAGCTTCCTCCCACCTGGCTGCCTGCAGCACAGGCAAGGGTTGCCTGGGAGTAAGAGTGGTACTGCCCTTAAATATACATCAACATTTGTATAGACTGCAATAACAATCTAATGATGAGTGAATGAGAAGATTTGACCTAATCTGCATTCTTGGCTGCAGATATCTAGTTTCTGTAGATGTAAATATTTTCTAATGCACAGACTTCAAGTATACTAATTGGACATTTAGATTTAGTTATTATTACACAAAGGTTGCAGGTTTAGTAGTCAAAACAGAAAAGCAAATGTAAGAAAACTTGCATCTAAATTTCCACCTGTGTATCATATGACTATGTCATATAAGACATATGACAAAAGGCTACTGAATAGAGCAGGAAAACATATCCAACATTTTGAGCTAAATGTTTAAACCTGGCTTTGCCATGTAGAATAGGAAGAGTGGGGAGACGGTATTCCAAGTGAAAGAGTAGTGTGTATGAAAGTAGTAGGGATTGATGAAGTATAAGAATTGTAGTTCCATATGGCCTGAATCTGTCTTGGTTGGCCCCACACGGCATGGCTTAGTTTCACTGAGTTAGACAAGGCTGTGGTCCGTGTGATCAGATTGGTTAGTTTTCTGTGATTATGGTTTCAGTGTGTCTGCCCTCTGATGCTCTCTCGCAACACCTACTGTCTTACTTGGGTTTCTCTTCCCTTGACAAGGGGTATCTCCTCACAGCCACCTCTCCTGACCTTGAATGTGGAATAGCTCCTCTTGGCCCTCCTGCGCCTGCTCAGCCGCTGATCCTTGGACGTGGGGTTGCTCCTCTCAGCCGTCTGACAGAATGTGGTCCACTGAAGAAGGGAATGGTAAACCACTTCAGTATTCTTGCCTTTAGAACCCCATGAAAAGGCAAAATGATAGGATACTGAAAGATGAACTCACCAGGTCGGCAGGTGCCCAATATGCTACTGGAGATCAGTGGAGAAATAACTCCAGAAAGAATGAAGGGATGGAGCCAAAGCAAAAACAATACCCAGCTATGGACGTGACTGGTGATAGAAGCAAGGTCCGATGCATAAAAAGCAATATTGCATAGGAACCTAGAAAGTTGGGTCTATGAATCAAGGCAAATTGGAAGTGGTCAAACAGGAGATGGCAAGAGAGAACTTCAACATTCTAGGAATCAGCTAACTAAAACGGACTGGAATGGGTGAATTTAACTCAGATGACCATTATATCTACCACTGTGGGCAGGAATCCCTTAGAAGAAATGGAGTAACCATCATGGTCAACAAAAGAGTCCGAAATGCAGTACTTGGATGCGATCTCAAAAACAACAGAATGATCTCTGTTCGTTTCCAAGGCAAACCATTCAATATCACAGTAATCCAAGCCTATGCCCCAACCAGTGATGCTGAAGAAGCTGAAGTTGAATGGTTCTATGAAGAACTATAAGACCTTTTAGAACTAACACCCAAAAAAGATGTCCTTTTCACTATAGGAGACTGGAATGCAAAAGTAGGAAGTCAAGAAACACCTGGGGTAACAGGCAAATTTGGCCTTGGACTATGGAATGAACCAGGGCAAAAGCTAATAGAATTTTGCCATGAGAACGCATTGGTCATAGCAAACACCCTCTTCCAACAACACAAGAGAAGACTCTACACATGGACATCACCAGCTGGTCAACACCAAAATCAGATTGATTATATTCTTTGCAGCCAAAGATGGAGAAACTCTATACAATCAGCAAAAACAAGACCGGGATTTAACTGTGGCTGAGATCATGAACTCCTTATGGCCAAATTCAGACTGAAACTGAAGAAAGTAGGGAAAACCACCAGACCATTCAGGTATGACCTAAATCAAATCCCTTATGATTATACAGTGGAAGTGAGAAATAGATTTAAGGGACTAGATCTGATAGACAGAGTGCCTGATGAACTCTGGACTGAGGTTCATGACATTGTACAGGAGATAGGATCAAGACCATCCCCATGGAAAAGAAATGCAAAAAAGCAAAATGGCTGTCTGGGGAGGCCTTACAAATAGCTGTGAAAAGAAGAGAAGCGAAAAGCAGAGGAGAAAAGGAAAGATGTAAGCATCTGAATGCAGAGTTCCAAAGAATAGCAAGAAGAGATAAGAAAGCCTTCCTAAGTGATCAATGCAAAGAAATAGAGGAAAAAAACTGAATGGGAAGACTAGAGATCTCTTCAAGAAAATTAGAGATATCAAGGGAACATTTCATGAAAAAATGGGCTTGATAAAGGACAGAAATGGTATGAACCTAACAGAAGCAGACTATATTAAGAAGAGGTGGCAAGAATACACAGAAGAACTGCACAAAAAAAGAGCTTCACTACCAAGATAATCACGATGGTGTGATCATTCACCTAGAGCCAGACATCCTGGAATGTGAAGTCAAGTGGGCCTTAGAAAGCATCACTATGAACAAAACTAGTGGAGGTGGTGGAATTCCAGTTGAGCTAGTTCAAATCCTGAAAGATGATGCTGTGAAAGTGGTGCACTCAATATGCCAGCAAATTTGGGAAACTCAACAGTGGCCACAGGACTGGAAAAGGTCAGCTTTCATTCCAATCCTAAATAAAGGCAATGCCAAAGAATGCTCAAACTACCACACAATTGCACTCATCTCACATGCTAGTAAAGTAATGCTCAAAATTCTCCAAGCCAGGCTTCAGTAATCCATGAACCGTGAAATTCCTGATGTTCAAGCTGGTTTTAGAAAAGGCAGAGGAACAAGAAACCAAATTGCCAACATCTGCTGAATCATGGAAAAAGCAAGAGAGTTCCAGAAAAGCATCTATTTCTGCTTTATTGACTATGCCAAAGCCTTTGACTGTGTGGATCACAAGAGACTGTGGAAAATTCTGAGAGAGATGGGAATACCAGACCACCTGACCTGCCTCTTGAGAAACCTATATGCAGGTCAGGAAGCAACAGTTAGAACTGGACGTGGAACAACAGACTGGTTCCAAATAAGAAAAGGAGTATGTCAAGGCTGTATATTGTCACCCTGTTTATTTAACTTCTATGCAGAGTACATCATAAGAAACACTGGGCTGGAAGCACAAGCTGGAATCAAACTTGCTGGGAGAAATATCAATCACCTCAGATATGCAGATGACACCACCCTTATGGCAGAAAGTGAAGAGGAACTCAAAAGCCTCTTGGTGAAAGTAAAAGAGGAGAGTGAAAAAGTTGGCTTAAAGCTCAACATTCAGAAAAAGAAGATCATGGCATCCAGTCCCATCACTTCATGGGAAATAGATGGGGAAACAGTAGAAACAGTGTCAGACTTTATTTTGGGGGGCTCCAAAATCACTGCAGATGGTGATTGCAGCCATGAAAGCAAAAGACGCTTACTCCTTGGAAGGAAAGTTATGACCAACCTAAATAGCATATTAAAAAGCAGAGACATTACTTTTCCAACTAAGGTCCATCTAGTCAAGGCTATGGTTTTTCCAGTGGTCATGTATGGATGTGAGAGTTGGACTGTGAAGAAAGCTGAGTGCCAAAGAATTGATGCTTTGAACTGTGGTGTTGGAGCAGACCGACTTGATGAACAGGAGTCTGAGTGAACTCTGGGAGTTGGTGATGGACAGGGAGGCCTGGTTTGCTGTGATTCATGGGGTCGCAACGTGCTGGACACGACTGAGTGACTGAAGTGAACTGAACTGATGGCCTGAATATGTGATTATTAATAATAGAGAACAGTAGAAATGAGGCTTAAAAAGGAGACACCTATTATGAAAGTGTCTGTCTGCCATGAGATTTGTTCATCTCTTAGTGACAGAGGGACTTTGAAGGATTTTTTAAGCAAGGAAGGAGTAAGACTAGATTCATATTTTAGAAGGTCATTTAGAAGGTCATTTTGTTATTGATCATATTTTAGAAGATCATCATCAAGTTATTGCCTGCGTGCTTGCTTTAAATACATTGTTATATTAATAGTTAATCCTGAAAAATCACACTACAAAGAAATATTATTTTATCCACATTTTACAAATAAATGTTGAGGGTACTTTCATCTGTTAAGTAACAAAGCAGGGATTCATACCAGGGCAGTTTGAACTAAACTCCCTCTTTCCTAAACACTGCATTTCACTGCCTCTGAGTAAATTCTGGTGAAGAGTCGGAGACCAGGGATGGTCAAAGAGATTATTGAAATAAAATAGATAAGGAAGTAGTTGATAAGAAAAAAATTAAATCAAGAATTATTTGGGAGTAGAGCTTTCCAATACTTAATTTTGTATTGGATCTCCCAGCGTTTGATATGTGTGAGAAGTAGGTTGAGAAATATTTTATATTTTTAAATAAAAGTATTACTATTGTGTTATAACCTTTATGCAAGTCCTTTCGTTCGTTCTCTGGGGCTACATTGTCATAACTCAGCTTCTTTGCTGTCTGGTTAAAGTCTTACTGTATCATCAATGCAGATCACTTTGGCCAACTGCATTATTTTGACTTTATATGAACTTGTCTAATGTGAGGCAATATATAGTCCCACTATATTGTTAAAATACTTCTTTTCATAAGTGGTTTTGCTCAACTTTTATGTTTCTCATAAAATGTGTGTTCCTTTTGGAAATAAATATTTGGTTGTTTTAATGGGCTGGCTACCCTAAATCAGGGCTTTCCTGGTAGCTCAGCTGGTAAAGAATTCACCTGCAATGCAGGAAATGCCAGTTTGATCCTAAATCAAGAAGTTTGTTCAGCACTTTTCTATGATCATTAAGAACCCTTGTGATAGTTTGTTATTTTGAATGTTGTTTGCATTGTAGAATGGCTTTTTCTAGTTTTTAATAGTCAATCAATACATGTAATTAAAAATTTAGTCTGAAACACTAAATATCAAGTGTTTAAATATATTTATATTCTTATTTATATAAGAATATAAATATAAGCCACTACAGCATGCACTAAATAATTACATCTGGCCACCTCATGCAAAGAGTTGACTCATTGGAAAAGACTTTGATGCTGGGAGGGATTAGGGGCAGGAGGAGAAGGGGACGACAGAGGATGAGATGGCTGGATGGCATCACTGACTCAATGGACATGAGTCTGAATGAACTCCGGGAGTTGGTGATGGACAGGGAGGCCTGGCGTGCTGCGATTCATGGGGTCGCAAAGAGTCGGACACGACTGAGCGACTGAACTGAACTGAACTGAACTGGATAGATTGGAAAAGACCCTGATGGTAGGAGAGACTGAGGGCAGGAGGAGAAGGGGATGACAGAGAATAAGATAGCTGGATGACGTCACTGACCCAATGGGCATCAGTTTGAGCAAACTCTAAGAGATACTGAAGGACAGGGAAGCCTGGCGTGCTGCAGTCCATGGGGTCGCAAAGAGTCAGACACAACTGAGCAACTGAACAAATGCATAGATTCACATGACTGACCTAGACATCCCAGCCTACCTGTTACCCATTGTCTGTCCAGTCTTATCTTCTACCTCGCCCCCTTCCTCCTTTTTCTTGGCTACAATGACTGCCTTTCTTTTTCTCAAACAAGCCAAACCCGGAGGGCTCTTGCACTTGCTATTCTCACCATCTGAGCTGCTATTTCCTCCAATATCCACATAGTTGGCTCCCTCACTCCTTTCAAGCCTTGACTTAAAATATTCCCTGATTAGAAAGACTTCCCAAACCATCCTATATATAGTACTTGTGTCAGAATTCGCCTTCTTACCTTGTTTCACTCTGGTCCATTGCACTTATCCTCACCAGATATATTGTACAAGTGCTCATATATTTGTCTCCTAGCACTAAGATGCTGAATAGAAAGAAAAGCTTATTTCTGTGTGTCTCTTCTTTAGTGCTCACACAGAACACTTCAGATACTTCTGCTCACCAAATGTAGGGGGAGTTTTTCCCACACCAAGCAGTTCTTTTTGACCCTAAAAGGTGTCCTAGAATTTAATTTTAGTCTGACACTATCTACCTGGAGATAAGTTTGGATCCCATGAGTTAAGGGCTCAGATCTATAAGACTGCTGCCTCCTCCCCTCCTACATCAGACACTGGCTGCACATTGAGGTTGTCACCTGGGCTTCTGACAACTGGCTATGATTTGGAGGTTCCCACTGACCACCACCCCTCCTCATCCTTACCCCCCATCCTCCTGTGAGATCTTAATTCCTCCACCAGGGATCAAACCTTCACCCCCTGCATTGGAAGGTGGAGTCTTAAGACTGGACCACCAGAGAAGTCCCCTTTGTCAGTTTTGATTAGTTTGCTGGAGCTGCTCACAGAAGGAAGGAAAATGGTTTCATTACTAGATTAGCAGTTTATTATAAAGGATATGACTCAGGAACAACCAGATGGAAGAGATTCACTCGTACGGCATGTTGTGTGGGCAGGGACGCAGGGCTTCCATGCTCTCTCTAAGCTTGCTCCTCTCCCCTCCTCCAGGGGTTCACCAACTTGGAAGGTCTCTAAATCCTCTCGAATGCTTTGGGGATTTTTCTGGAGACTCCATCACGAAGCATGCTCAATCATTAATTCAGTGTCAAGGCCCGCTTCAGAGAAGAAGGCAGGTGTTGAATGTCCCAAACTTCTAATCATGGCTTGGTCTTCTCGGCGACAGGCTCAGCAAGACTCACCTCGTTAGAAGAAAAGACACTCCTACCACCCAGGAAATTCCAAGGGATTCAGGAGCTCAGTGTCGGGAACCAGGGTCAAAGACCAAATATTAGAACAAAAGATGCTTCCACTGTTCTTATCACTTAGGAAATTACAAGAGTTTTAAGAGCTCTGTGCCAAGAACTGGGGGGAGATATGTGTGTGTGTGTGTGTGTGTGTATATATATATATACACATACATATATATATACACATATATATATGTGTGTGTGTGTGTATATATATGTTTTATTACCTCACAGATGTAACCTCCATTAAGTTAATATCTAAAACATAATATTCACTGACTTTGAATGGGGAAAATATCTATTAATAAATGGGAAATAGGAAATCTTTTTCTCCTAAATCCACTGCTCCTCTGAATTTATTTAAAGTAGTTCAATATTGGTTTTCAGTTGTCACATCCTGGCAACATAGGAGGAATATTTAATGTCATGAATAATCTATGCAAGGATAATTGCAAATTTTTAAGTCAATAAAGCATAGACTTGGTATTGTTTAGTTTTTAATATACCATTCATGTCTTTGAAAGCAAAATGATGCATTTTTGCAAAATGAAAATCTGATCAAATCTATGTATCTACTCTAATACTTTGGCCACCTAATACAAAAAGTGACTCATTGGAAAAGACCCTGATGCTGGGAAAGATTGAGGGCAGGAGGAGAAGGGGAGACAGAGGATGAGATGGTTGGATGGCATCACTGACTCAATGGACATGAGTGTGGGTAGACTTCGGGAGTTGGTGATGGACAGGGAGGCCTGGCGTGCTGTGGTTCATGGGGTCGCAAAGAGTCGGACACGACTGAGTGACTGAACTGAACTGAACTCAAAGCCACACATGTCAGTTGGTAACTGAAAACACCATGAAATCAGCATCTGTAATTGGATATGGAAAGTTAGTATCTCATTGTTAAAAGGAAATATTTTAGATGCTGTTTGCAATATTAATACTGATAATTCAATATTTGTTTCTTGGTATTTGTCAGATGTGTTCTTTTATATGTTCAACTTTTTGAGTCATTTCATTTTAGAAGGGTGTTCATTTTTTAATAGTCTGATCAGATGTCTGTTAATCAGATAATACACTAATTTTTATTTTGATTATTCACTTATTTGGAATCCTAGCTACCTTCTAATTTTTCACTTTTCTCTATGCCTTCTCTAATTTTTTTATTTTTTTAGATGCTTCTTCTCTTCTTTCTGGTCTTCCCAGGTGGCTCAGTGGTAAAGAACCCGCCTACCAGTGAAGGAGACACAAGAGACTCAGGTTCGGTCCCTGTATCAGGAAGATCCTCTCGAGGAGGGCCTGGCAATCCGTTCCAGCATTCTTGCCTAGAGAACCCCAGGACAGAGGAGCCTGGCTGGCTGTAGTTTGTAGGGTCACAAAGAGTTGGACACAACTGAAGTGACTTAGCACACAAGCACACTCTTCTTTCTGCTTTCTGTTGGACTGGTAATATATTCCTCTTGCTAGTTTGGAAGCTGTAGATTCTGTTTCTACTCTGTTTTCACATATTCATTTGACTATAGTTTTCTCTCACTCAAATTCTTTCTCTATCTCTTGCTTCTTCTTCAATGAGACAAGGTACTACATTGAATCTCCCTCCTGTTCCCTATCTGCCTCCATCTGGTTGGTGTATTTTTTGAATGTAATTTATCTGTATTACTTGAAGAGATTTCTCTCTTCATCTTTGATAACCTGCATTTTAGCTATGGTGAATTTAAACATGACTTTATTTTTATTTGAACTGCTTAGCACTCCGTGTTCATAGTCTGAATACTCGAACCTTTCTGAAAATGCTTAAAATTATTAGCTAATCTGCCTGCAGTGCAGGAGACCCCAGTTCAATTCCTGGGTAAGGAAGATTCCCTAGAGAAGGGAATGGTAACACACTCCAGTATTCTTGCCTGGAGAATTCCACGGACAGAAGAGCCTGGCAGGCTATAGTCTATGGCTTTGCAAAGAGTCTGACATGACCAAGTGACTAACACTTTCACTTTTCACTTTCACTTTTCACTTGCTCTCTATAGTTTTTCTGCCATTTCCTCTTTTGTTTTACAGGCCCATTTAGTATATGTTTGAGTTCTCTCAAACCATTTTCCATCACTATTAACTACGTTTTTATACTTTCAATCTCTTTATCCTATACAGTGATTTGGCAGAACATCTCAGTGTTTTTTCTTTATTCACTAATTGTCTCTATTTCTGGGTCCAGTGTAGAGATTTTCTGCTTTTTTTAAAAAAAATTCAATTACTGTATTATTGTACTATTTTTACTTCACTATTTCTCATTTTCTCTCATTTCTCTCCTTTGTTCTTATGTGTATGCTTCCTTTTTATCCAATGGACTTATGCCTTCTTATACCTCTTTGAAGATACTCAATATATACACTTTAAATGGATTTTCATATTGCTTATTTTTTCATTTTATCAGATTGAATTCATCTCATGGCTGTCATTCCTACATTAGTTTTTCATCATGAATTTTGAAATATTGATTTCCAGGTTCATCTTGAGTGAAAGTTTGTCATGTTCTGCAGTGTGTCTTAGGATGTCAGTTACACAGTGATATTGTAAATAGTGAAAAACCAGACACCAAACTTGTGGTGTAGTCTTTGCCTTGATTTCTAGACCCTAGTTACTTCCTCTTCTTTCTCTAGTGATGCAGTTTTATAAAAGCTCTAACCATCGGTTCACATAAATGGTAAGCACCCCTGTTATGAGCCTCAGCTCATGGCAAGGCGAACTCACCAAAACTCCAAGTTCTAGGCTGTGAATTCTAGCATAGTCTCATGCTGTATATAACATTTTTAGTTTTTATTACCAGAGCCCAAATTGTCAGCAGTCTCTACCTATTTTCAATTTTGGAACCAGAGAATTCCACCTACTGCTTTCTGATTCTTTTCCATGTATGATCAAGAAATTGTACATCTTGTCTTTGAGAGTGGTTTTAACTTTCCAACTTCTTTTTACTTTTTTCAGTTAAAATTCATATGGGAGTTGGGTATACATTTGTGAACTTAATACTGCTAATGATACAATAAGATGAAAATGGCAGATGTATTTAATTTTTATAAAGTGATTTTTTAAAGTTTAATTTTTTAAATTAAATTTAAAAAAACTTTTAAAAAGTTTTGAATTAAATTTTTTTTTGTCCTGAATATCACAGCTGGTCTTATTTAGACAAACAGTTCTTTGGCCCTTGGATAGGTTATGAAATAGAGTTTTGTGTAATTCTCTACAAAAGAAAAATAAGACAGACTAGTTACTTTTTGAAATACAGTGTATTGAATATATCGTACTCAATCCAAATATTTGTCTACTGAGTTTAATAGTATTCTATTTCATTTTATTTATTGGAGATCTGGGCTTAATACATCATTCCCCGGCAAAGACTAGATGTCCTCAAGGTAACATTCAAGGAGCGGGACAGAATATGCCTTGAGTATGCTTTGGAACCTTGTTATAAAAGATTAATGATCTTTCATTCAACAGGGTTTTTTTTGGTCTTCCTTCAAATGTTCACGTGACCGATAGCTTATCCATGTGCATTGTACGTTACAAATGAACTTGTCAGAAAAGGAAATATAGATGTCCGGGAACCAGAGATAACTTAACCACAAGACCCATTTCCCATGCCCCACCCTTGGATAACGTGCAGAGTGTTCTTTCCTTAGGAAGAAAGAGTTTTCATTACTGTCAAATATTATAGTAAGTTGGTCCCAGAATTATAGAGGTTTTACATATTTTTAAGGTTTACTTTGCTCCCCCCACCCCCCTGCTGGGAGTAATACCATTGCAATAAATGCAATATGAGCAGTTGTCCTTAAGCTCCTAATGTGAGAACAGCATAACTGAGGACATGTTTCTAATGGAAAACTAAGGACCACGGTTTAGATTGTTCTCCAAAGAGGGATGAGAAGTAGAATGGTTGCAAACATACTCCACCCAGAGCAACTTATTTTAGAACATCCCCTGTGTCTCTCAAGTTGACAATTACATTTTACACTGCATGTAAGCCATCTTTAAACAGAAATTCAAATTGTTAAACAGCTCTCATCATTGTCCTAAATTTTTATCAACAGAACCATGGGGAAAATAGTTCATGAGGAGATATTAGGAGCAGCAAGATGTACCAAAACTGTGACTGAGTTAGATTAGAAGACTTTTTGGGTTCAGTAAGCCCAAACTTTGGGTGCTCATGAAAAAAGATGATGCTGCTGCTGCTACTAAGTTGCTTCAGTCGTGTCCGACTCTGTGTGACCCCATAGACCGCAGCCCACCAGGCTCCCCTGTCCCTAGGATTCTCCAGGCAAGAATATTGTGCCATTTCCTTCTCCATGCATGCATGCTAAGTCGCTTCAGTCGTGTCCAACTCTGTGTGACCCCATAGATGGCAGCCCACCAGGCTCCTCTGTCCACAGGATTCTTTAGGCAAGAATACTGGAGTGGGTTGCCATTTCCTTCTCCAATGAAGGTGATGAGGACAATCCAAACATGCCCACAGCTATAGTCAGGGGATAGTTGTCAGATCAGGGGACAGAGGCATCAGAAAAAGAGAACCTGGAAATCCAGGCCTCCTAAATACAGTGACTGCTCCACAATTTCTCAAAAGCAAGGCTCAAAAGTGTGTTTGTATGTCACTTTTTTCATACAATATAAAGTATCAATTACCCATCTGAAAGATTGTGGGGAGGGAGTCAGTTGGAGATTACAGGCAGATCCTTCACTTTCTTCCCCCAGCTAATGCCACAAGGTGCTACTAGGTCTAAACACAACCTAACCAACCCCCCAAAAAATAAAGTCGGTGTGCCTTGTCTCATAAGCTCATACATTAAGTGATAAGAAAATGCCAGAAGCTTATATTGACAGATTAAACATTTCATTCAGTCTGTGAAACAAGAGAAGAGAAAGATGTCCCAACTTGGGGATCTTAAATACACTCTTTGGAAGATGAAATCAGAATAGATCAAGCCACAGGCTATGTGGGTCACCATGAGTGCAAATGAGCAGATGTAGGGTTTCCTAGTCTTAAACTGCTGTTAGGTTAGGTTAGCCTGAAAAGCAATAGATCAATTTCATAAATATTCAAATGTACCAATAGCAACCAAAAATATGAGAGGAGAAATAATTAATAGACTTTCTTTGGAGATAAGGGGATTATATTGTTTAAATTGGAATTAGAAGAAAATTGAAGTGTTCTCCTGCCCTAAATGGGAAAGATTTCAAAATAAATTTTGTGACTCAAAAATAAAGATTTTTACATTTGACATGAAATGACTTTGAGATAACCAGCAAATTTTCTAATAAATGTAGATTTTAAAAAATCAGCACTCATGACTGCTTGCATGAAATTTTTGTCTGAAATAATTCTTTAAGTGATGTAGCTTTGCAAAATATATTGTACATTGCCAAATAAATCTGCAATGAAAAATAAAGTCCAAACTCTCCTCACAACAAAAAACAAAGCATGCCAAATGTGCAGCTACAAAACAAGTATCCACAAAAGCTCATAGTTTCCTGTCATTCATAAATACATTTGAAAATGAATATGAAATAACTAGTAAGATTAGATTCTGTTAGCTGGAAATTTGATGGGCTTATTTTAATGGGCCAGAATGTGGATTTGTCAAAGAACAGTACTGACATCTTTTAAACAACTGTCTTTCACTAAATATAATTTTCCAAGTTTAATTATTACCCTTTTCTCCTTTTTGAGGGTCTGCTATGACCAAGGGACTGTATATAAGGGAGTACAGTATCGTGACTAAAAGCTCTGTAGACAGACCTGCTATGTGACCTGCAACAAGTTATTTAACCTCTCTGTGCTTCATTTTCTTGTATGTAAAATGAGGATAATAATACTTCTTTCAAGGACTGGTAAATATTAAAAATTTTAATATGCTTAAAATATACATAGGTTTCCTGGCACATATATAAGTGTTAAATAAGCAAGAGCTATGGAGATATTTGCATTATACCTTCACAGGGTTATTTTAGGTTTTTAATGAATATTTCCATGTATGCTATTTATTACAATATTCTTGTAAACTATCCATTGTTAACCTGAGTTTTTAAATTACGAGAAGAAAGGAACAGAGGTTGTTTGAGGCCACTTATCTAATAAGAACCAAATGTAGAAGCAGAGTTTAGGTCCCCTGAGTCTTGATCCAAGATGCAACCCCCTGTCCCTTGAAAACTGAGTTTTAATGACGTCTGTGGATAAGTCACACACACACACACACACACACACACACACACACACACAAATACACACAGTGAGAGAGAACTCTGTATATGCAAGGAGAATAATCTCACTAAGAATGATTTTCAGGGAAGAGAAGTAGTTATATAAACATGACCAAAGATGTGGACAGAACAGAAGAAGGAGGCAGTTTTAACCCAGAGGAGTACACCAGCTGGTCTCATTTGATTCCTCAGGATATTGAGTACTGTGTTCATCTGTGGCTCAGGAAGAAACCTAAGCCCCACATCTGTGCTTAGGGCATGCTGTGTCTATGCTAAGGGGATCCTAGAAGTCCTTCCCAGAGCGGCCAGTACTGTGCTGTGAGAGCCACAGACCCTGATGTCCACTGGCCAAAGGCAAAGCAGTGACTGTTGGTAATGAAATACTTTGTAACCTCTTATCTTGTTTTAGTTCTCAAGATAGAAACAGATTTAGAAACAAATCAAGGACACCATAAACAGAATGTAAATCGGCCTTTGTAGTCTTGCCCTCTGGTATAATTAGCAGACGTCTGATCATAATGCAGACCAGTGCAGGAAAAATCTATTTACATACTGAAATATGCTATTTCCACATTCTCCGGAGAGTGCTTCTTCAAGTTCCTGTTTTACTCTTGTTGAGATGACTTGGAAAGGGGATGTTTTACCATGGGGATTCCCAGCATAGAATTGCTGGATCTTCAAATTACGAAGGAACATTTAAAAGATATTAACAAATGAAATAGAAATGTATTAATAGTATGTCGTTATTAATGTGTAATGAATAATCCTAAAGGATTCTTTCCTTAGATCTATAATCATAAAGACCCATGGATAAAACTCGCATGGATAAAAAAATGTAACATTAAAACACAATAAATACAGCATCTTGAGGTATATAAGAGAGAGATAAAGAGACTTTAAAATGAAAATGCTGGGAATCTTTTCTTAGTAGGTAGACAATAAAGGCAGGTCATTTTCATATGAAAGAGAAAAAGAAATGAAGGTATGAAGGTTCAGATGAAGGTATAAAGGAGGAAACACCAGGAGTATAAATTCTGTAAGTATTATAAGAAAGACTTATCAAGGTCTGGAAGGCAATGTTTCACTGCAACTTGGAACTGAAAGAGAGAAATGCTAAAATTTGTTTGGCTACCATGTCTTCTCTCACTTCATATGCAAAAGTACTCTTCATTGAAAAACGTGGAAAAGATTTCTAGCAAGTGTTTGATAGGACCTCTTTACAATAAAAATTGTTCAGAAGTAGAATGCAAATTCATCTGTAAACTGGCAACTTGCCAAATAATGGCAAGTTTATAAGCAAATTTAACTATCCATAAAGTAGTAAAATTTAAAGTGTGATATATTATAGCTAAGAATAGAAAACCAATAATTAAAAAAATATACACTATGCTGAGATTATTACAGCCCTGGTGGTACACTGTCAAGAGTAAAAGTTGTGTTCATGCTCAGTGTTGTTTAGAGTATGATTTTTAAAAAAATCTCCAAGCAGATTTTTTTTTAAGCTTTGTTGTTGTTGTTCAGTTGCTCAGTCATATCTGAATCTTTTGCGACCCCATGGACTGCAGCATGCCAGGCTTCCCTGTCCTTCACCAATTCCTGGGGATTACTCAAACTCACATCCATTGAGTCAGTGATGCCATCCAACCATCTGGTCCTCTGTTGTCCCCTTCTTCTCCTGCCTTCAATCTCTTCCAGCGTCAGAGTCTTTTCCAATGAGTCAGCTCTTCCCATCAGGTGGCCAAAGTATTGGCGTTTCAGCTTCAGCATCAGTCCTTCCAATGAATATTCAAGATTGATCTCCTTCAGTATTGACTGGTTTGATCTCCTTGTCTAAGGGATTCTCAAGACTCTTCTCTATCACCACAGTTCAAAAGCATCAATTATTTGGTGTTCAGCCTTCTTTATGGTCCAACTTGCGCATCCATACACGACTACTGGAAAAACCATGGCTTTGACTATATGGACCCTTGTCGGCAAAGTTATGTCTCTGTTTTTAAAACAGATTTTTCATTTTATAGAAAAACAGTTCTGATTCAAACTGACCCCAGTAAAATGAAAAGCTAAAGAAACCAGCTGCCATAGAATAAAACAGAAAGTAGATTTAAAAAGCACAAGAACTTGATGGCTTCACAGCAGACTTACTTTATTTTCAGAATTACAGTTTAAAAATCATATAATCTCAATATTCCATAATTATTCTATTCAGAGATAAAGAGGCAAAACTTTTAAGTTTATTTTTGAAGTTAGTAAGAGATCTTTTCCCCAAAAACTTGACAGATTTCACCAAATAGAGAAAACTGCAGACCAGTTCTACCTATCAATAGTCAAGTAAAAATCTTAAGATGAACTACTAGCAAATAGAATTCAGCAATGCTTAAAAATTCTTACCAAGTAAGAGTTATTTTAGGAATTAAAGAGTGGTTAAATATTAGAAAATCCATGGATAAAATCTAACATCTTAACGGAGTGATGATTTAAAAAAAAAATCTTATGGGCATTTCTGTTCTTCATAGAGGTAAGAAAGGAATTGGACAAAATTCAGCATCTATCAGTCCTAAAGGAAATCAGAACTGAATGTACATTGGAAGGACTGATGCTGAAGCTGAAGCTCCAAAACTTTGGCCACCTGATGCTAAGAGCTGACTCATGGGAAAAAACCTTGATGCTGGGAAAGACTGAAAGCAGGAGGAGATGGGGGTGGCAGAAGATGAGATATTGGAGGACATCATCTACTCAATACACATGAATTTGAGCAAACTCTGGGAGATAGTGAAGGACAGGAAACTCTGGTGTGCCACAGCATCACAAAGAATTGGACACTACTGAGTGAATGAACAACAGCATTGTGTGTGTGTGTGTGTTTTTCTCTAAAGCACACAATAAACAGAATTGATGAATAAGTCCTTAATATGGCCATGACCACTTGACCTGCCTCTTGAGAAACCTGTATGCAGGTCAGGAAGCAACAGTTAGAACTGGACATGGAACAATAGACTGGTTCCAAATAGGAAAAGGAGTATGTCAAGGCTGTATATTGTCACCCTGCTTTTTTAACTTATATGCAGAGTACATCATGAGAAATGCTGGGCTGGAGGAAGCACAAGTTGGAATCAAGATTGCCGGGAGAAATATCAATCACCTCAGATATGCAGATGACAATACCCTTATGGCAGAATGTGAAGAAGAACTAAAGAGCCTCTTGATGAAAGTGAAAGAGGAGAGTGAAAAAGTTGGCTTAAAGCTCAACATTCAGAAAACGAAGATCATGGCATCTGGTCCCATCACTTCATGGCAAATAGATGGGGAAACAGTGGAAACAGTGGCTGACTTTATTTTTGGGGGGAGCTACAAAATCATTGCAGATGGTGATTGCAGACATGAAATTAAAAGATGCTTACTCCTTGGAAAGAAAGTTATGACCAACCTAGACAGCATGTTAAAAACCAGAGACATTACTTTGTCAACAAAGGTCATGGTGGAGAGGTCGGACCGAATGTGGTCCACTGGAGAAGGGAATGGTAAACCACTTCAGTATTCTTGCCTTTAGAACCCCATGACAGGATGAAAAGGCAAAATGATAGGATACTGAAAGAGGAACTCCTCAGGTCAGTAAGTGCCCAATATGCTACTGGAGATCAGTGGAGAAATAACTCCAGAAAGAATGAAGGGATGGAGCCAAAACAAAAACAATACCCAGTTGTGGGTGTGACTAGTGATAGAAGCAATGTCTGATGCATAAACAGCAATATTGCATAGGAATGTTAGGTTCATGAATCAAGGCAAATTGGCAGTGGTCAAACAAGAGATGGTAAGAGTGGACGTCGACATTTTAGGAATCAGCTAACTAAAATGGAGTGCAATGGATGAATTTAACTCAGATGACCATTATATCTACTACTGCGGGCAGGAATCTCTCAGAAGAAATGGAGTAGCCATCATGGTCAACAAAAGAGTCCGAAATGCAGTACTTGGATGCAATCTCAAAAACGACAGAATGATCTCTGTTCGTTTCCAAGGCAAACCATTCAATATCACAGTAATCCAAGCCTATGCCCCAACCAGTGATGCTGAAGAAGCTGAGGTTGAATGGTTCTATGAAGAACTAAAAGACCTTTTAGAACTAACACCCAAAAAAGATGTCCTTTTCATTATAGGGGACTGGAATGCAAAAGTAGGAAGTCAAGAAACACCTGGAGTAACAGACAAATTTGGCCTTGGAATACGGAATGAAGCAGGGCAAAGGCTAATAGAGTTTTGCCAAGAAAATGTACTGGTCAACAGTTCAGTCACTCAGTTCTGTCCAACTGTTTGCGACCCCATGAACTACAGTACACCAGGCCTCCCTGTCCATCACCAACTCCTGGAGTTTATCCAAACTCATGTCCATTGAGTCGGTGATGTCATCTCATTCTCTGTCATCCCCTTCTCCTCCTGCGCTCAATCTTTCCCAGCATCAGGGGCTTTTCAAATGAGTCAGCTCTTCACATCAGGTGGCCGAAGTATTGGAATTTCAGCTTCAACCTCACTCCTTCCAATGAACACCCAGGACTGATCTCCTTTAGGATGGACTTGTTGAATTTCCTTGTAGTCCAAGGGACTCTCAAGAGTCTTCTCCACCACCACAGTTCAAAAGCATCAATTCTTCGGTGCTCAGCTTTCTTCACAGTCCAACTCTCACATCATACATGACTACTGGAAAAACCATATCCTTGACTAGACAGACCTTTGTTGACAAAGTAATGTCTCTGGTTTTTAATATGCTGTCTAGGTTGGTCATAATTTTCCTTCCAATGAGTAAGCGTCTTTTAATTTCATGTCTGCAATCACCATCTGCAGTGATTTTGGAGTCCCCCCGAAAAATAAAGTCTGACACTGTTTCCACTGTTTCCCCATCTATTTGCCATGAAGTGATGGGACCAGATGCCATGATCTTCGTTTTCTGAATGTTGAGCTTTAAGCCAACTTTTTCACTCTCCTCTTTCACTTTCATCAAGAGGCTCTTTAGTTCTTCTTCACATTCTGCCATAAGGGTATTGTCATCTGCATATCTGAGGTGATTGATATTTCTCCCGGCAATCTTGATTCCAACTTGTGCTTCCTCCAGCCCAGCATTTCTCATGATGTACTCTGCATATAAGTTAAAAAAGCAGGGTGACAATATACAGCCTTGACATACTCCTTTTCCTATTTGGAACCAGTCTATTGTTCCATGTCCAGTTCTAACTGTTGCTTCCTGACCTGCATACAGGTTTCTCAAGAGGCAGGTCAAGTGGTCATGGCCATATTAAGGACTTATTCATCAATTCTGTTTATTGTGTGCTTTAGAGAAAAACACACACACACACACAATGCTGTTGTTCATTCACTCAGTAGTGTCCAATTCTTTGTGATGCTGTGGCACACCAGAGTTTCCTGTCCTTCACTATCTCCCAGAGTTTGCTCAAATTCATGTGTATTGAGTAGATGATGTCCTCCAATATCTCATCTTCTGCCACCCCCATCTCCTCCTGCCTTCAGTCTTTCCCAGCATCAAGGTTTTTTCCCATGAGTCAGCTCTTAGCATCAGGTGGCCAAGGCTGTGGTCTGTGTGATCAGACTGGCTAGTTTTCAGTGATTATGGTTTCAGTGTGTCTGCCCTTTAATGCCCTCTCACAACACCTACCATCTTACATGGGTTAATCTTACCTTGGGCGTGGGGTAGCTCCTCCCGGCTGGCCATCGCAGCTGCCAAGGTCAGTTCTCATTCCTACCCCAAAGAAAGACAATGCTAAAGAATACTCAAACTACTGCACAGTTGCACTCATCTCACACACTGGTAGAGTAATGCTCAAAATTCTCCAAGCCAGGCTTCAGCAATATGTGAACCGTGAACTTCCAGATGTTCAAGCTGGTTTTAGAAAAGGCAAAGGAACCAGAGATCAAATTGCCAAAATCCGCTGGATCATGGAAAAAGCAAGAGAGTTCCAGAAAAACATCTATTTCTGCTTTATTGACTATGCCAAAGCCTTTGACTGTGTGGATCACAAGAAACTGTGGAAAATTCTGAAAGAGATGGGAATACCAGACCACCTGACCTGCCTCTTGAGAAACCTGTATGCAGGTCAGGAAGCAAAGTTAGAACTGGACATGGAACAACAGACTGGTTCCAAATAGGAAAAGGAGTACGTCAAGGCTGTATATTGTCACCCTGCTTATTTAACTTACATGCAGAGTACATCATGAGAAATGCTGGGCTGGATGAAGCACAAGCTGGAATCAAGATTGCCAGGAGAAATATCAATAACCTCAGATATGCAGATGACACCACCCTTATGGAAGCAAGTGAAGAGAAACTAAAAAGCCTCTTGATGAAAGTGAAAGAGGAGAGCAAAAAAGTTGGCTCAACATTCAGAAAACGAAGATCATGGCATCTGGTCCCATCACTTCATGGCAAATAGATGGGGAAACAGTGGAAACAGCGTCAGACTTTATTTTGGGGGGCTCCAAAGCCACTGCAGATGGTGATTGGTGAATTGATGCATTGAACTGTGGTGTTGGAGAAGACTCTTGAGAGTCCCTTGGACTGCAAGGAGATCCAACCAGTCCATCCTAAAGGAGATCAGTCCTGGGTGTTCATTGTTGAAGCTGAAGCTCCAAAACTTTGGCCACCTGATGCTAAGAGCTGACTCACTGGAAAAGACCCTGATGCTGGGAGGAATTGGGGGCAGGAGGAGAAGGGGATGACAGAGGATGAGATGGTTGGATTCCATCACCGAGTCGATGGACATGAGTTTGGGTAAACTCCGGGAGTTGGGGATGGACAGGGAGGCCTGGCATGCTGCAATTCATGGGGTCACAAAGAGTTGGACACAACTGAGCAACTGAACTCAACTGAACTGACACATGACTCTGAAACACTTGTCTTTTTGAAATTATTTTAAAAATTGCAATGTCTTGTCAATAATTTTAAAATAAGAACATTTTATTTATTCTGTCATGAGTAACTGTGGAAGTATTTTGACAATTTGCAAGTGGTTAATAAGGAAAATGTTTTGTAAGTATATTTCAGTTTCACAGAGAACAGAAAGTTAAGGCAGCAAAGATATTGGTAATTTTGCATCAGAATGTATGCTGTTTGTCACGATTGCATAAATACCTATAATCCACTACTTCATTTCCTAGTCTCTTTTGGGCAGACATTCAGAGAAATGAGGATGAATATTCTTCTGAATACAAAAACATGGGATGTTCTTTCCCTTTAGTTGAGAGAAAGAAAAGCAAAGTACACACGCGAAAAATGAAAAGTCTGCAACACAGACATCTCATCTGTGAGAGTTGAATGGATACAGAGACAATGGCAATGCATGGTGCATTTCCTAAGAGTGGGTACACCTATGTCTGTTTCAGGTGCTGCCATGTTCCTAACTCCTAGCACTGTGCCTGGTACATATTGGATTAGTGATATTGGATGATCGAATGAATGACTGTTATTGACTTGACTAAGTGTAGAACCATCTCCTGCTAAGTATTCTTCCTGTGCCACACTGAAAGTCACATTATATCACCTTCTTTGCAGAGGAATGAATTTTCTCAGTCAATGCTAAATAAGTAACAGAAACTAACTACGAAGAAATTCCCATTCAAGTTAGAATAAACGTCACCAAGGTCATTTGACTCAGCCATGCCAAAGTTAGGAGTCAGACAAGAGGTTTCCATTTTAAGGAAGCAAATCAATTCAGAGTTAAAGAAAATGTCTAGGTAATAAGCTCAAAATTTGTCACCCAACACTGAGCATCACCTGAAAATCATAAGCTTTTTAAAGAAATAGAAGGACAGGGAGGTAAACGTTTCTAATTAGATTCACTTATCTAAAATCTTCCACTTTCCGTAGTGGCCTGATGCTCACAGGCATTAGATCAACATGAGATGAATGATAAAACACACAGGGCTGTAGAATTTGTAATACAGCCTACTTGGGAAGACGTTATATGTCCAGTGCATGGCCCATAGGCAGGAGTGTTGACGTCAACCTGTAACAAACATGACAAACGTCAGAGCTACCCTGACATTATTGTTACTGGTTACTGGAAGAGCTGGCTGAACATCAGCCTGGAACCCAATTCCCACAAGTCCTCTGAAAACAAAAACTTGGCGTGTTCTTTTCCTTTAGTTGAGAGAAAGTAAAGCAAACTGCATATGCAAAAAATCAGAAGTCTGCAACATCAAATTGCCAAAGAATCTGATGAATCCAGGCAAGTCTATAATTTGTTGCTTTGGCTGAAAAATATTTCTTTCACTTGGCAGTCAGAGTATTTGAGGGTGGGCTGTCACTTCCCATGCCTAAAAAATACTGTTAAGGCTTTTTAAAAACATCCATATTGAAATACAATATAATCCCTATGGCTTTTAATATTTTCAGAATTGTGCAACCATGACCATAATCAACCTGAGAACATTTACATCATCCTAAGAAGAAACCCCTTATCCTTGATCCATCACCTTTCAATCTTCTTACCCCAGCTCTAGGCAAGCACTAATGAATGATTCCCTTCCCCTGCTCTGAGGCTTTTCTTTTCTTTTTTTGCATGCTAGCTTATTTTAGTGAAGTTTAACTCTCCTGAAGTGTGAAACCTTGGGGATCTGAGAGAACCATGGACATGCACCCAGTTATCTGGGATAACAGCATCTTTAGCAGGGTTCTCTTTGAATGTCTCCTTTCCTGATGATTTGGCTTCATTTGGTATCACACAGACCTCTTAGGCACACTAATTACCAGCTGATTACTCTATTGTTTTGCACAGTGCCCCAAGGCATAAATAGCTCTGTAGTCTGATTCAATCAAATTCAGACAGAATACTTTTTTTCCCGAGCATGGTCTTTATCTTTTTTACTCAGGAGGGTACTTCTTAGTTATCTCTTTCTCTGTTTCTCTCTGGTGAACTAGCTGGCCTGCAGTTCAGCTTTTTACTTCTAATTAAGAAGAGCCATTGTTTTTAAGAACACAGGCTTGAACTTCATCAAACTTTATTTTGAATTATGACTTGATTATTTCCTTTGGGAAAAGCTTCACAGGTCTCTATATAAACTGCCTCTCAAACTGGGTAAAATCTCTGAGTCCTATTCTAGGAGGAGCTGGAGCAGTTAGCCTCTGGCCCTCTGGGGCTTCCCATGTGGCTCTAGCGGTAAAGAACCTGCCTGCCAATGCAGGAGACAGACATAAGACGCCTGGGTGCAATCCCTGGCTTGAGAAGATCCCCTGGAGGAAGGCATGGCAACCCAATCTAGTATTTTTGCCTGGAGAAACCCATGGACAGAGAAACCTGGAGGGCTACCGTCCATAAGGTCGCAAAAAGTCGAACACGACTGAAGTGACTTAGCACCTCTGGTCTTTTGGCCTGAATCTCGTGGGGTGGAACTTCTGTTCTGTGATTGAATTGATGTCAGGGTGGTAGGACCCCATTGAGCAAACTCCAGGAGACAGTGGAGGACAGAGGATCCTTGTGAGCTGCAGTCCATGGAGTTGCAAAACAAAATTGGAATGACTTAACGACTCAACAACAACAACTTTCCTGCCAGCCATGGCTGGAATAGGCCTTCCAGGATTTAAGTGAAGCTGGGTGAACCGCCCAGTAACACTGTCCTCTAGTAATACAGGGAATTTATCCTCTTCAACTAGGAGTTGGGGGCACAAGAAATTCTGCTGATTTGCCTCTCTCAGTGAAATACGGTAACCCTTGACTGGAAGCTGAAGGGAGGGAGAACCCGTTTCTTGGCTACATTTACCTGGTTTGAAGTTTCTGTCATGCTGAGCTGGGGGTGGAGATGGAGAGAGCAGGCCATGGCTCAAATGTACAGACTCTCAGTGTTCTGAGTTTTAGTAGCTTTTCTTGAACAAATATTCCTTCATTTGCTATATGCCATTAGGACAATTTCAAGAAACTGAGTTTTGTTGTTTGTTTGTTTTTGATCTTAAAATACTGTTCACTGCTTTTGCTTGTTTCACGGGAGAGAGGGTTCACAGATTTCCTACTGCTGTCCATCTTGGAGGATTTCTGATTGCTTTTGAGTCTGTTTCATGAGATTCGTTTCTTTATTGTTTAGATTCTACTTATAACCAATGCTGAAAACAATGGCAAGAAAACTTAGTGTTTCTTTGAAATCCTTCAATTTATTCTATCATTCTTATTCTATAGATGGAATAAAACCACTATTAAAAGATTTTTTGTGGATAGATAATGAAATTAAGGACAAAGCTAGCATAAATAACAATTCTTACTGTATTAACTCTAAAACCTTTTGGCATTTAAAATTATTTTAAAGATTCTAAGCCATATCACTCCCTATACAAAAAGATAAATTTATTTCTGTAGCTTTAGTATCAAAGTTGGAAGATAAACATCATAGACGTCTGTTGTCTCCATCTCCTACACAGTTCAAAGTATAAAGTTGTGGATGGGATTAGAATATTATTAGCATCTTGAAGAGATATTAAAATATCTAGCTTTTATTAGCTTTTCATGTAAAATAGCTATGTTAACTAATTTCACACCTCAGGGTATTGCTGTAAAAATTAAGTTAAATACAAGTTCATATATGAAAGGTCAACAAATCTGGTAGCATGCCTATAGTAAACATTGAATAAATGTTAATTTTCTTTTGATTACTTTCTTTAGAGACTCTGAATGTTAACTGAGATTCATATTTCTCTATCATTCTGAGATTATTCTAAAGCCAGGCAATTGAGGTCATGACTAAAGGCACCCTTTCTGCTGTTTTATAGTGAACGAAACTGAGGTTTGTATTGCTCTGATGATGATGGGAAACATATCTGTTGCTTTCTCTCAGTTCCTAGCACTTCACTTTCTCTTGAATCCAAAGAAAAGTTTCACAACAATTCTGTTTTAAATTCCAAGATGCCAGAAGGTCCCATCATTCATAGATGGATATGAGTTTGCTGTGGCAGACCAATTATATAAGTATTCTTATAAGCCCTAGTTGTTAGGAAGACTCACATATTCATCCATCCATTCAGTTGCTTATTCAACAACTCAAATTATATGATAGATGATGAATATAATATCTCAAAGACACACAGCTTACTCTATAAAGCTTATAGTCTGTTAGGGGAACTAGGCATTATGGCATGTGCTATGAGAGGGATTTTTACTAGACAATATGGGGGTAAGAGGAAGTGTGGGCCATATAAGAAGTAAAGAAATGATCTTTCTTTCTTTATTATTTTTATTTATTTATTTATTTTTGGTTGCTCTAGCTCTTTGCTGCTGCACGTGGGCTTTCTCTACTTGCAGTGAGCAGGGGTTACTCGTCGTTGCAGTGAATGGGCTTTTCATTGCAGTGGCTTCTCTTGTTGTGGAGTATAGGTTCTAGGCACACAGGCTTCAGTAGTTGCAACCCATGAGCTCAATAGTTATGGCACATGGGATTAGTAACTCCACAACATGTGGAATCTTCCCAGACCTGGGATAGAATCCGTGTTCCCTGCATTGGCAGGCGGATTCTTAACCACTGTACCACCAGTGAAGTCCTTCTTTTCTTATTTTAAGGATCAATCCTTAAATATTCATTTAAATCCTTTAAAATTTTTTAAAGACCGTGTGTGTGTGTGTGTGTGTGTGTGTGTGTGTGTGTGTGTGTGTGTGTGTGTGTATTAGTCACTCAGTCATGTCTGACTCTTTGCAACCCCATGGAGTAGCCCACCAGGCTCCTCTGTCCATGGGATTCTCTAGGCAAGAATACTGGAATGGATTATTACCATTCCCTTCTCCAGGAGATCGTCCCAACCCAGGGATCAAACCCAGATTTCCTGCATTGGAAGGTGGATTCTTTACCATCTGAGCCACCAGGGAATCCCATATATATATATAAAATAGTGGGAATATATACACACACACACACACACACACACACACACACACACACACACAATAGTGGGGAAAAGAATTAGGAGATATATGTGTATATGTGAGACTTTGGGGGATCTGGACAGATCATATGCTTAAACCTGTTTGTGTCCTACTCTTTGTGATCCCATGGACTATACAGTCTGGAATTCTCCAGGCCAGAATACTGGAATGGGTGGCCATTCCCTTCTCTAGGGGATCTTCCCAACCCAGGGATCAAACCCTGGTCTCCCACATTGCAGGTGGATTCTTTACCAGCTGAGCCATAGGGAAGCCCTTAAACCTGTAGAAGTTAGGTTATCACTCATTTAAGTCAATAGTCTTAGATTTAGAGACTAAACCTTTCATATGTAAAAGTGAAACTACACCTGAAATTTAGGGAAGATAAGTTAGTGAAAGGTAGAGGACCATGAAAGACTGAATTAAGAGAGCCTTTTTCTTAGAGTGAAAAAGGAACACCATCTACTTCAGACAAAGTTCTATATTGCTACATATTTATACTCATTCTCTTTTCTCATTTCTTTCTGGATGGGAGGTGGAGGAAGAAAGCAAATTATGAGAACTATCCAGGGTGGAGAAAAAAATATGGACAACATCTTGACCACGTGGATCCCAGGAAAAAAACTCTTATTGTTCATTAGCACCCTATTTAGGAACGTGTGTAAATTAGGACTGCCTTGAGAAGACAATTAAACACTAGGATAGCTATCAGGCCCACAGAACTGAGATGGTCTAAATACTTTGGTCAGATTTTTGCCTAGAGCAATAATACTGACTTTGAATTAATCTTTATAATCCTTGTCTGTTACATATGAGGAAATTAAGACCCAGGAAGCAGAACTGTCTTGTCAAAAGATCACATTATTGTATAATAAAGTGAGGTAGGAACTAAAACCCTGCTTTTAAAGTTAGACATCATATCTCTGATATCAGACTGCCTCATAACTGAAAATGCAGCCTTCACTTCTGCAGAAGTTTTAGTGTTATCATTTTGAGAGGACTGGGGTCTCCCTTCTTGATTTCACCCAATAGATTTCACACCACATTTCCTATACTCACATATTGCATACCAGGAAAACTACAACAATTGTTTGCACTTGAACTGTTGGAAGCCAAGGAAGGAGAGAAGCAGGCTATCTTATAGGCCTTGAATAGTCATGACCTTGGAGTCACTTGACAGTGATAGAAATCCAGTTCAGCACACACTAACTGAATGTTCATTGTGGTCGTGTCTACACACTATAGGTATGAAAGAAGAGAAAAAATAGAATATGGGAATTTCAACATGTTGTCATCCACCTGGTCTTGGTTCATGATCAAATTCATAGAAATGGAACTCTGTAGATGGAGACAGAAAGTAGACCTTTTCAAGAAGAGATTGTCTAGGTAAAATTCACATGTATTTTGTTTACTAACATTTTCCCAGTTCCTAGCTAGCATGAAATTGATCTTAATAATATTTTGTGAATAAATAATGCAAAATCCTTGCTTCACACTCTGCATCATATTGTATTGGTATCTTGAAATATGTTCCCCAAAGCTTCATCGCAATCTACCTCAAGGCTGACTACCAGAATTCAAACTACAAAAGTGTGCTTGAGTTTCTGGATTCATTTAATCATTTATTCAACATGCTCCATGTACTCTACCAAATATTAGGAGCACAAAGATGACTTGGACATAGGCAATAATATGGAGGCAATTAAGACAGAATAGCTTATATCTGTAAAGTTATGTATATATAAAATGTTAGAAATATTCATTGAAACTGGTAACATAGAGATTGAACCTAATGAATTTGCCTAATTGGGATTAGAAGGAATGCTGTCTGGGCACATCTTTATTGGGGTGATACTGGAATAATAAACTGGAATTTACAGGGCAGTGCCAATGGACAAGATAGGTTAAAAACTCAGGGAGAAAATTGTTCTTTTCACTCATTAACATTTATAGAGAAAGAAAATTATCCAATTACCAGTGACCACAGAGCAAATTCATGGTAAAAGAGGAGGAATATACTAATAATGGGACTCCCCTGGTGGCTCAATAGTAAAGCATCTGCCTGCAATGCAGGAGACCTGGGTTTGATCCCTCGGTAGGGAAGATCCCCTGGAGGAGGGCATGGCAATCCACTCCAGTATCCTTGCTGGGAGAATCTTCATGACAGAGGAGCCTGGAGGGCTACAGTCCATAGGGTCACATAGAGTTGAATACTATCGAGTGACTAAGCATGCACATAATAATAACTACTATTGATTACTTTTAACTTTAAGACCATTGGCAACTTCCAGTTTTTAATAATGATTTGCTAGTGATTTTTAAATTTCTTTTTAGGGCAAGCATTTTATTTCATCTTTAAAGCCAATTATTAGGAGTATTATGATGATTATTATGGCATGCCGCACACCATGCAGGACCTTAGTTCCCTGACCAGGGATTGAACCCATGCCCCCCGCAGTGGAAGTGTGGGGTCCTAACCACTGGGCCAGCAAGGCAAATATCTTATTGAGAATAAATGAGAACAGCATCCTAAGGGCTGAGGCTATGCTTTGTTCTAGAGTTAATATCCAGAGACAAGTTTATGGTTTGTTTCTACTCTTCAGTTTTTGATGATTTCTTAGATACTATTTTATTTTTAAATGATTTAAAAGTGAACAATAGCAAAAGTCCCGTGAGAGACTGAATATACAAGCAGACAATGGCCAGGCCCCACAAATGGAACAGAGCTCTGACCCACAGTCTCTAAAAGAGCCATCTAGGGAAACCAAATTACAACTTCTGTAGCAGTTGGTCCCCAACAGCCAGGATGTGCTCAGTGAAGGCCAGCTTACTTAATTTTTGTCTCTGCTTCCATCTCAAGGTCGATCAGAAAAAGCCAAATATGTTCTCCATGCTCATCGGATGCCCCACTTTTAGTGAGACCATTTCCAGCATCCCCATTTCAAAAACTTAAACAGTATACCTGAAGCCTTCCTTGTTTTATGAGAAAACTTTCCCTCTCCCCTGCCTGCCTACCTCTGAGTCTGCCTGATGCGAGCGATGGTGACTGACTCCCTCCCTATAACAACCTCCAAATAAACAGCCTCTGCTTGTTCGGTCTGAGTACTCTTCATTTCCACACAGGGTCACTGGATCTACCTGTTTCAGGTTCTTTACCATCTGACCCTCCAAAGAAGCCCTGTCTTATTTCAGTTATAACACTATTTGTGATTTCAGTAGAAAGAAAGGAGGGTTTTATTTGAAACGATATGTCATGTTTAGAATCTGGCTGGACTGGCAGAGGGTCAGAGGGTGTGATGCCCTGGATGTCTGGCCACTTCCTAGGAGATCTGGGAGGCCCAGAGCTCCTTTTGTAAATTTCCTCTGCCCCAGGCTTCTTACTAATGAGCTAAAGGGAACACCCATCCTCAGATAAGGCAAGTAAATAGTCCATTGTTTGCTGTAAATTTAAGAGTATCTCTAGAGCTTTTATAGGTACTCTTATCTCCTTAATATTTCTGAGGTGGATCCTGGGCTTCAAGGCTGGGAAAAATAAACACTAGTCATTGTACCTCCAAAAAGGGAGAGGAGGAAAATGTAGGGGCAGGGCAAGCTTGGTGTGTGTGCTAAGTCGCTCAGTCCTGTCCGGCTCTTTGCTACTCTATGGACTGCAGCAGGCCAGGCTCCTCTGTCCGTGGGATTCTCCAGGCAAGAATACTATTGGGAGGTTAGGAAGTCCCCAGGTTTAAGTATAGGTCAGAATGCTTTGAATGACAGTGGGAATTTCCCCATACTTCCAGCCTTACTTAGTACTACTTAATAGAGTTATCTTTTGGTATGGGGTGAGGGGGTGGGGGGGGCTGCAGTCTATGGGGTCACAAAGAGTCAGACACGACTGAGCGACTGAATTGAACTGAACTGAGGGGAGATTCTTTCCAGTCTCCTCTGCCAGTACCAAAATCCATGGATGCTGAAGTCCCTTATGTAAAATGGTGTAGTATTTATATATAACCTACACACATCCTCTCATACACTCTATTTTTTAAAATTAATTTTTTATAAAGGCAGAAAACAGAAAAGGAATGTTCCTTTTCATTGAGAAAAGAGTAACAACAAAAACTAAAAATTAATCCCCAAAGCAACTGTTTTATATAGCTTTCTAGGTGGCAGGTGTTATTCAATTTCTCCCATGCCCTTTAAGTCACCTCTAGATTGCTTATAATAACTAATACAATGTAAATGCTATGTAAATAGTTGTCAGTATGTGGAAGATTTGATTTTTGCCTTTTGGAGATTTCTGGAGTTTTTGAATTTTTTATATCTACAGTTGGTTCAGTTCATGTATGCAGAACTGGCATACTGCTTTTGGTGTAGCTAAATGAAAGGGAGGAATCAACTTCTAAGTGGAAGGTACTGTATAATTATTAAAGACATTCCAGATGTAAATGTTCTAACAGTATGCTTCGTGTAATTGCAACCCAGATATTGATTAGGAACATTGGAAATTTTCACAATGCCTCCCAACCTCTGATACGGCCAGATAACACTAGGGTGGTTCCTATTGGAAGTGTTTCCTCAGGAAACCAGGGCAGATACAGTGGGAAGAGCCAGCCTAACAGGCTGGTGGCACTTGAGGGGTCCTTGTACACATTTTATTTTCCCTTTACTCACTGACTGTAAACTTTGTTATGCTTTTAATTTTCATGGAGTGTTTCTTATTAAACTCTGTATTTAGTCTGTTTTTTTGCTGTTTTTAGGCTTCTTTGTCTTCAAATTTAGCCCTAATGATAGATTTTCTTTGTCACTACCAAGTATGACAAAATTCAAATATGTTTATAAAAAATAATAGTTTAACATTGGGCCAAGGTCTTTTAGAATGTTAATATACAAACTGAGAACTTTAATTCTTAATTATACTGTCAGTTAAATTCAAGACAAGTTCAGCTAAGGCCTACTGTGGATGCAATGCTCAATGAGATGGAGGGTTACATACTGTGAAGATGAATTAGTACATACACAAATAATTAAAAATTCTGCAGAGTGATAAGGGACTTCCCTGGTGGCTCAGCAATAAAGAATCTTGCTGCAATGCAGGAGACATAGGAGACCCGGGTTCGATCCTTGGGTTGGGAAGATCTCCTGGAGGAGGGCATGGCAACCCACTCCAGTATTCTTGCCAGTAGAATTCCATGGACAGAGGAGTCTGGGATTTACAGTTCTTGGTGTCGCCAGGAGTTGGACACAATGGAAGTGACTTAGCATGCACTCACATAGTAATGAATGATATCAGAGATATGTAAATTACTGCAGTAGCAATCCAAAGGATGACAGTATTACTGTAATTAGGAAGAAGTCGGATTCTATATTGGATCTGTTTCTTTTACTTTAGCCTTTGTATTATATTGCCTTTGCTACAAGTTAATCACTAAAGGGTTGCTGTCTATGGCTTAAAGTACGCATAATGACCCCTTTCCAGACATGCCACTCATGTCTAAATATTAAGCTAAAATACTTTTGTTTAACTCACAGGGAAATTCCTGACCAGGCCCACCTGTGAATGGCTATAGGAAAGAAGGAATTAATACAACCTCTGCAGAGTCTGGCTGGAACTAGGAAATGTTTGCAATAACTTACTGCTTTTTTCAACTTAATCTCCTCACATCCCCACCTTTGTTCTATAAAAGAGACTAGCATCCAAACCCAGGCAAGATGTTCCTTTGGGACACTACTCCATCATCTTCTCAGTCAAGTGGCTTTCTGAATAAAGTCGCTCTCCCTTGCCCCAACAACACGTTCTTCAATTTATTGGCCTGTCATGCAGTGAGTAGCATGAACTTGGACTTAGTAACATTACATCTGATGGGACAGTCACTGGAAGGGAGTTTTTGAAAGAGGTGATACTTGAATTGAACCTGAAAGCATTGGTAGATTTTGAAAGACACTGATGGTAAGTAAGGATATTGATAATGGGAGGCACAGCAAAGGGAAAGAAATTATTATAAGTCAGAAGGAAGAGTTTGAGCCAAACCAGAGAGTTTGAATAGGCTTGCACAAGTCTGAAAAAGAAACAGTTGTCAGCTGTCTAGGACATGTGGACTGTAGGAAGATGACTATAAAGCCAGAGAGGTAGATTGGGTTTCAATTATAGCTGGAAAAATCATGTTAAAATTTAGTATAATACTCTAGGCATTGAGAAAAGTCACAGAAGATTTTTATGCAGAAGATTAACATAATGAAACTTGCATCTTAGAAATACCTTTTTGTGTTTTAGGAAGATGATGTGTTTTAGGAAGACTAAACTCATGATAGATACGCATGATAGATTTTGATAGATACACCATGATTTATGAATAGTAATATGATGCAGTCATGAGAAAGTGTGCTAAATCAGTATAAATGCAAAGAACATTCAGGCCTTGGAGGTACACTAATTTAATTTATTTACTAGGATGTATCACACAACTATTTATAGTGATCCATAGCTTGTGCTTTTTAAAAAATTAAGGGCTTTGAAATTAATCTCTGGATTACCGCATAAGTGGTTTTAAGAGAGAACGACTTAAGGAGCAGTTCCTTGCTTTGACAAGTTGTTCATTTTTCTGAAGCATGTATGAATCAAGACCATGTGAAGACAGGCTTTTGGCATTCAGATTTGCCTTTTTCTTGAGCATTTTCACATGCCCTGGAAATTGAATGAGAAATGGGGAGAAGGTTTCTCTTATATAGGTAAAATAATGAGAAAAATTAGACTACTAATCAACTCTCAGTAGAATTTAAGTCAAAGATAAGAAAATACTAGACATTGAATTGTGGTAATATGAAAGAAAAAAGTCATAAAATGTAAACATCTTACTCCTGTAAACACCTACTGTGCATGCATGCTAAGTTGCTTCAGTCATGTATGATGCTTTGCAACCCTACGGACTGTAGTCTGCCAGGCTCCTCCATCCTTGGGATTCTCCGGGCAAGGATACTAGGGTGGCTTGCCATGCCCTACTCCAGGGCATCTTCCCAACCCAGGGATCAAACATGTGTCTCTCATGTCTGCTGCATTGGCAGGCAGGTTCTTTACTACTAGCACCACCTGGGAAGTCCAGCCCCTACTGTGCTAGTCACTGAAACACTGAATTCGTCTGATTTCCCAGGACAGGTTATGATGATTCCACAGGCACTTCCACTGAGCTTCCTTTTGGGGAAAATCTGATACTGTTGAAGTGAGAAGGGATCCCTGTGTCACGTGAGTCTTACTGAGCAATACTGAGTGGATCTGCTCTCAAGTTCAATGTCCTAAGGAGGTTAGAGGTAAAGACTTGAGGTACTTTATTCAGGTGGCTAGGAAGCCCTCTCAGAGAAGGCAATGGCACCCCACTCCAGCACTCTTGCCTGGAAAATCCCATGGATGGAGGAGCCTGGTGGGCCGCAGTCCATGGGGTCGCTAAGAGTCGGACACGACTGAGCAACTTCACTTTCACTTTTCAGTTTCATGTGTTGGAGAAGGAAATGGCAACCCACTCTAGTGTTCTTGCCTGGAGAATCCCAGGGACGGGGGAGCCTCATAGGCTGCCGTCTATGGGGTCGCACAGAGTCGGACACGACTGAACTGACTTAGCAGCAGCAGCAGCAGCAGGAGCAGCAGCAGCAGCAGGAAGCCCTCTATCTGCAAGATGGTTGGAGCATCTGCATAGACCAAAACTTCAGAATGACTCATAAAACTTTTATGTAAAATATCCTTGGCTGCAATGGTCTGGAGATGTTATGATTCGGTATTGGGTTCTCATAGCCCCTGAAGACCTCCCTTTGTTCCTCTTCACTTTGTTGGGCTACCCTTCCTTCTCACCCTTCCTCCCAGTAAGTCAGCCACTGCCCAAGGACTAGGCTGATTGCTGGATATATTCCACCTGCTAAACAGGGTTAGCCCATCTCAGCCATGCAAGAAGATAAGGGGGCCTCCAGCTGGTGCAGAAGAATTATATCTGCTTTAACTTCTTTCCTTGCCCTTGAATAAATTTACTAATTGTAGTTCACTTAGAAAGGCAGCCTTGCTTTCACACTTTTGACAGTCTAGTCTCAGATGGTGTAAGAAGTTATTGATGGGAAATCTCTGTGCCTGCCGTAAGAAGTTATTGATGGGAAATCTCGGTGCCTGCCACTCAATTTTGTTGTGACCCTAAGACTGCTTTAAAAAGAAAAGTCTATTAAAATCATTAACATACAATGATAGCATTTTAATCATCCGCGATAATTTTCTTTTTATGACTTTGATGGAAACCAGCCAGTAAATAACTACTGTTCAAGGATGTATATATAACCATATCACCATCTGTCAGGAGCTGTCCTGGGACCAGATTTTAAGATGAGCATTTGTCTTATGTGGTACACTACAAAGTTAAACTGTTGGTGAGAAAGTTCCTCCAAGTCAGTCAAATTCTGTTGTTTCTAATTATATCATTGTAATTGACAGTGATAAATATCTCTGAGGATCTAAAGTGCTTGGTATAATTAAATCTTGATAATGATAAAGCAGCACATTATTCATATATTAGATCTGGTGCAACAACTGGACCGACGTACTGAAACAAGATCAGATGATTCATTGATTTTAGACCTGATTTTAAACCAGCCAAAAGGTTTTGATGAAAGATAAATGTAACTTAGAAGGGGAGGAGGCTACGTCCTGTTCTCTTTTCACTTCCCCCTACAAGAAAAACTCAGATAAGTATAAAATGTATAAACCCCCTCAATTTTGATTCTACTTTTTAATCAAAGTACTGTAGCAGATACTGGAGAATATTCATCTGTGGTTTAATCAGAAGCTACATTGTGGTTCAAAATGCAAATAAAGAATTAGATGATATATTCATTTCTTCATATAAAAGACTATTATGCTGTGAATAGATTCCATACTGTAAGATATCATAGAAGTTAGAAGCTGGCAGGACACATTAGGTCACTTGGTTGATCTCTGCACTGAGGACAGCATTGTTTGGTACAATATACTCTTCAGTCTTTTGCAATGTCAAGATATTCTAAAAGACTAAGTCCAAGCAAAAATATCTTGTTACCCTGGAGTTGGAAAGTAAATCAAAGTGATGGGAGATTAGGTTATTTCTCAAAGCACCATCTATGCCCTCAAAGTCTACTAATGCATGAGTAAGTCACTGAGAAAAGTCATTATTAGGAAAAGAAATATAAAACACTGCTGCAGCAGAGTAAGAAGTTGGAGAAGGCAATGAATGTCTAAATGAATGGCCCAGAGTCAATAGCAATGTAGATATGCACTCAATATGTAGAAGATACTCCCTAAGGATAGACATTGTAGCTCCTTCAGCTGCTGCTGCCGCTGCTAAGTCATTCAGAGGTGATGAAAATGATGGGACATTACTCTGAAATGTGAAGTGACTTCCATAGCTATTTGTGTGTGTGAGGAACAAAGAAGGAACAAAGACTCCTAAAGGCTAAGAGGGGATAACCAGCCCAAACCATGTCCTTCTGCCACGTAAACAGCATCTGACAAGTCCCATCCTCAATGAAGCCCTACTGTGGGGATTAGAGAACTTATTTATTTGGCTGTGCTATGTAGGATCTAAGTTCTCTGACCAGGGATCAAACCCACACCCCGTGCAGTGGAAGCGCTGAGTCTTAACCACTGGACCTCCAGGGAAGTCCCAGATTAGTGGAGGAAAACGGAGGGCACAGCAACTCATTCCAGTGTTCTTGCCTAAAGAATCCCATGGACAGAGGAGCCTGGAGGGCTATGGTCCATAGGGCCACAAAGAGATGGACATGACTGAAGTGACTTAGCACACATGTACGCACACAATCTCTCCACCAAACCACATCTAGACACTGATGTGTAGAGCTGCTTTCCCTGGTGCATCCCCACCCCTTTAATTCCTGTTCATAATGAGGAGAAGAAAATAAAACATCTATGAGGGATTCATATATGTCTTACAACCCATTCTCATAGGAACCCTATGAAGTAGATGGGTTGCATTTAGCACATTATAGAGTGAGGGCTACAAGGTATTAAGAAACTTGACCAAGGTAGACAGTCATTGGTCTCTCTGCTTCCAGAACAATGCTCCTTCATTAAGGAGCCCTCTAACATACTTTTATCATAAGCTTTAAAGGAATATATATCAATATCCACATAGGAATTAGTTAACTATTATCTGCCCCTCTTGTTTGGAGGCTCATGAATCTGTGCCCATGTTTTAGATTAGTTGCCTTCTGTATTGAGATACTCCTAGACTCTGGCCTCACATTCCTAGTTTAACTTCTGATTCACTGAAGACACATTCTCAGGCTTTTTTAAAAATAAATAAATAAATAAATAAATAATTTCTTTAAGTTATACCAATAAAACTTTAAAAAACAATATGACTGCACTGGGTCTTAGTTGCAGCATGTGGAATAAAGTTCCATGATTAGGGATCAAACCTGGGCCCCCGGAATTGGGAGCATGGAGTCTGAGCCACTGGACCACCAGGAAGTCCTTCTCAGACTCTTTTATAGCATGCCTTTCTTTCTCTAATTTCTGAACTCTTTAGTTCCCCAAAGGTAAGTCCTAGGCTACCTTCTGATTTCTATCTAAATTATCTTCCTAGATTTTATCTATTTCCAAAGCTTATATTTCATCTGTAATATATAAATCCAGGGTGAATCCCATATTTATATTTCTAGCCCAAAACTTTCCCCCAAGCTTGACTCACATGTCGAGCTGCCTACTTGATAATATCCATTTAGATATCTCACAAGCATTTCACGTGAACTCATCTAAGATAAACTCCTTTATAAATAAGATAAATTCCATCTTATTTGAAAGATAAACTCCATCTTCCACTGCCCCCAACTCCAACACTTTCTTCCTACAGTCTTCCTCATATCAGAAAATGGTGCAGTCGTTCCACCCAGCTGCACCAGCGAAAAATCTCTGAGTTGAGACGAATACCTAGCCTTGTCCCAGTTGTAGCCTTCCTTCAGACTTGCCCTGCCTCCCTGATGGTGGAGTTTAATTCAAGGATTCAGTAATAGTATACTTCAGAGAATTTTTCTGAAAGTTCTAGATATAGATTTTTCATTCTCACTTTTCTGTACTGTGGCAAGGGTGCTGCTAGGGTTGGAGTCAGCACTAGCAAAGTGAAGCTGCAAATTGTGGAGAAGAGAAGCTGTTTTGCGCTAAGAAACTGCTTCCTCATCACATCACATGAGGCGCTAAGCGAGGTGTGGTAAGGTAGATAAAGTCACTCAGTCGTGTCCGACTCTTTGCGACCCCATGGGCTGTAGCCTACCAGGCTCCTCTGTCCATGGGATTTTCCAGGCAATAGTACTGGAGTGGATTGCCATTTCCTTCTCCAGGGGATCTTCCCGACCCAGGGATGGAATGACTCTAAAGTCTACTTCTGGACTTTTTCAGTGACTTTTCAATTTAATGGACTTCCCAATAATTCCTCTAATTTATCTATTTCAATTGAGTTTTCCACTACTTGCAAGCCAAAGCATATTAACAGGGTGATATACGTGAATCTCAAGAAAGCTGGGAAAGGAAGACTATATGGTAATTACATCAATGGACAAATTAAATATGAAAATAGATCCATGTGGAAATCTAGTATATAAGCAAGGTTACAGTTTTAAAATCTGAGTAGAAAGGGTGAACAATTCTATAAAAACAATTTGAGACAGTTTTCCATTTAGAAAATTGTTTTTAGATTTTTACTCATTATTAGTAAAAATGCATTGAAAATTCCTTAATATCTGAATATAAATATGAGATAGATTAATAAATGAATTAATATTATTATTAGTAAGTGACTAAGCTGACTGATATATCCCATAAACAAACATGGAAATATGTACATGTTAATTGGGATAGAGATGGCTTAAACTATAAACAAACATAATGAAATGAAGCAAAAGTAACTCAGTTGTGTCCAACTTTTTGCAACCCCATGGACTATACAGTCCATGGAATTCTCCAAGCCAGAATACTGGAGTGGGTAGACTATCCCTTCTCCAGCAGATCTCCCCGACTCAGGAGTCAAACCAAGGTCTCTTGCGTTGCAGGTGGATTCTTTACCAATTGAGCTATGAGGGAAGCTGTAAAGGAAGAACCATAAATGAAAAAGAAAAAATTGTTTCTTTTTTAAAAAAATTTGTTTCTCTAAACCAGAATTACAAGCTTTTATTTAACAAAAGACATGCTAAAACTCTCAAAAGAAAAATAAACCATGAGAAAATATTATCTGAATATATAATAGTAATAATTAATATTTAAAACATTTAAACAACTTCCACAGGTATATAAGAAAAAACACAATAAAAGAAATGGCTAAAGAATTAAACAGATAACTGATAAACACGGAATTCAGTAAGAATGTGGAAAGGTGGTCATGTTTTCTAGGAATAAACGAAACTAAACCGAAACTGAGCTAGCCCTTTTCACTTGCTAGAATGGCAATAACTAACTATCTAAATCACATCATCATGATTATATGGGTCGTGAAGATCTTTTTTCTACAGTTCTTCCGTGTATTCTTGCCACCTCTTCTTAATATCTGCTTCTGTTAGGTCCATACCATTTCTGTCCTTTATCGAGCCCATCTTTGCATGAAATGTTCCCTTGGTATCTCGAATTTTCTTGAAGAGATCTCTAGTCTTTCCCATTCTGTTGTTTTCCTCTATTTCTTTGCATTGATTGCTGAAGAAGGCTTTCTTATCTCTTCTTGCTATTCTTTGGAACTCTGCATTCAGATGCTTATATCTTTCCTTTTCTTCTTTGCTTTTCACCTCTCTTCTTTTCACAGCTATTTGTAAGGCCTCCCCAGACAGCCATTTTGCTTTTTTGCATTTCTTTTCCATGGGAATGGTCTTGACCCCTGTCTCCTGTACAATGTCATGAACCTCATTCCATATTTCATCAGGCACTCTATCTATCAGATCTAGGCCCTTATATCTATTTCTCACTGCCACTGTATAATCATAAGGGATTTGATTTAGGTCATACCTGAATGGTCTAGCGATTTTCCCTACTTTCTTCAATTTGAGTCTTCTCCAGTACTTCGGCCACCTCATGCGAAGAGCTGACTCACTGGAAAAGACTCTGATGCTGGGAGGGATTGGGGGCAGGAGGAGAAGGGGACAACAGAGGATGAGATGGCTGGATGGCATCACGGACTAGATGGATGTGAGTCTGAGTGAACTCCGGGAGATGGTGACGGACAGGGAGGCCTGGTGTGCTGCGATTTATGGGGTCGCAAAGAGTCGGACACAACTGAGCGACTGAACTGAACTGAACTAATTAAATCAGTCAATCAATCAGTCAGTCAATCAATCAGAGTCTTGGCCAATGCATAGGTAAATACTCTACTGATAAAATTATAGATTAGTTCTAATTTGTGATCAATTCAATTCTATCCAATTGAAGTGCAGATAGCATATGACTAGCCATTTCGCTTTCAGCAGTTATTCTAGAATAATACACATGATGTTTTCACATGAACAAGTAATCATTTATGAGAGTGTTGATTGCAGCCTGAGTCATAATAGAAAATAAAAGAGAAATTTTGTAAAAATGAAAAGGGCTGAACAGTTTATGGTATATTCATATTGTAGAATGAATTGCATCAGTTAAAAGGAATAAGACAAACATTTATTACTAGAAATTTCTACCAGATGTATTAGAAGCACAATGCAATTTGTAGCATGGCACAGAGTAGTATTTTAAAATGTAGTATATATTTATATTTATGCAAAAGAAAGAGAACTCACAAAAGGGTGTCATACATGTAAATAAAAAGAAAAACAAACACTAAATTATACCTTTGACATGATATATACCAGAAAAATATAGGTGTTCTGAAAGGATACACACCAAATTCTTATCTGTGGTCAACCCAGAAGAAAGACAAAGACTAGAGGTGGTAGTCAGAAGGGACTTAGTATAACCTGTTATATTTTAATTTACTTATTTAATTAAGAAAAAAACTATTTCTGTATTTCCTGTGGAATTAAAATTAATTTCTAAAAGAATCCTTTTAGGGATGTTTCTAAACTTGGACAGCATGAACTCAAACTGGAACATAGAAGTGAGAGCCTGTTGCAGATAGACAAAATATTATGCAGTTTCTTTTTATTTTTTTAAAAATTCTGAATTATCAATTTTTATTTTATATTTTTAACTTATGCAGAAAAATTATGATCAAATAAAAGATCATTAAAAAATATTGGAAATTGCTTAGCATATCAAAAATTTTCTTTTATATCATATAAATTCAGATTATCCAAAATAAATAAAGAGAAGTAAAAATATTATTTTTAGTACATAGGGATTTCTCTATCTATTAAAGTTGAAACACCAGTTGTCTCTTTTCAGAAAAAGAATAAAGGATAGAAACCTCTTTAATGAAACAAAAATCACATACTAGTGTTTTACTCAAAATAAGAACAAATAAATGTATACTGGCAAATAAGGAGAACAACTACTGGACATTACAATTTCTAGGCAACCAACTATGGTTTTGGCTTTTGCAGATTAGTTTACCCTGTCCTTAAAGAGATATATATATGTATATTTTTTAATATAAATTTATTTATTTTAATCGGAGGCTAATTACTTTACAATATTGTATTGGTTTTGCCATACATCAAAATAAATACGCCACGGGTGTACATGTGTTCCCCATCCTGAGCCCTCCTCCCACCTCCTTTCCCATACCATCTCTCTGGGTCATCCCAGTGCACCAGACCCAAGCATCCAGTATCATGCATCGAACCTGGACTGGCGATTTGTTTCATATATGATATTATACATGTTTCAATGCCATTCTCCCGAATCATCCCGTCCTCTCCCTCTCCCACAGAGTCCAAAAGTCTGTTCTATATATCTGTGTCTCTTTTGCTGTCTCGCATACAGGGTTATCGTTACCATCTTTCTAAATTCCATACATATGTGTTAGTATACCGTATTGGTGTTTTTCTTTCTGGCTTACTTCATTCTGTATAACAGGCTCCAGTTTCATCCACCTCATTAGAACTGATTCAAATGTATTCTTTTTAATGGCTGAGTATGCAGTTTCTTTTATGAGGTTGTGTCTTAACAAAACTATTCTTTCTGATTCTGCTATAGGCCACACTTGAGTGTTAGGGGAATTCTGACTGGTGAGAAGATAAAGCCCAGTGAGCAGCAGAATGCGAAATTCCCAGGGATGATACTAACTTAGGAAAGTCATTTAGAGTCGTCTTCTGGTAGGGATGGGGTGGGGCATGACCAAGATAATAAGAACAACCTTCAGAAGGTATTTAACACTGTCCTTGGATAAACAGCTGAGACCCAAGGATCGAAAGGTCCTGGGACAGCATCACTGGAGAAAATAGACAAGTGTTTGATGACAGCCCAGTTCATTGGCAAAGAAACCATTCCTTGCTTCAGCTTATTCACTATCAGCTCTTACAGACTTCATGATCAACACAAAGTGTGCATGGGATTTTCACGTTTTGTAACAAATCTTTATCCTCCAGAACCATTCTCTACACTCTGTATGGAGAACCATTCTCCGCACACAGCCCAATGTAGGAATGCTACTCACTCAGGTCTCTCCAGTGGCATTCATCCTACTGGGAATGAAATCCAAATCCCTCCCTTAGTCTCCAGACACCATGTGATTCACGCTAGACCCGCCCTCCAAGCTCCTGTCCACACCTCTCCTCTTCATTCTACCTTGCTACATGGAACTTCCCATTTTCCCCTAAATATGGAGGCATTTCTCCCTGTGTGCATTCAAGTCATTTCAGTTGTGTCCAACTCTGCAGCCTTATGGACTGCAGCCCGCCAGGCTTTTCTCTGTCCATGGAATTCTCCAGGCAAGAATACTGGAGTGGGTCGCCATGTCCTCCTCCAGGGGATCTTTCCCACCCAGGGATGGAAGCCGCATCTCTTATGTCTCCTGCATTGGCAGGCAGGTTCTTTATCACTAGGACCACCTGAGAAGTCTTGATGTATTCCCACTCTTCTCTATTCCTGGAAATTCTAAATTATTATTCCCCTAGATATCTCCATCTTTACTTCATTCAGGTCTGTTTACCTCCCTTCTAAAAATGTCACAATGGATTTCTTACATTGCTATACTTTCATCATGTTATTATATTTCTGAAATGTCTTTCTTGTCTTTGTGATTGTAAGCACCAAAGGAGCAGAAAAATTGTCTCTTTGTGTCTCTTGCACACAACTAAGTCTATACAACAATAGCTATGGATGTTGTAAAATGGGCCTTTAGTGAATGAATGGATTAGTAAACAAAGAACTGGGACTAAGAGACTAACCCACGGTCACAGTCCTGAGAGTTAAGAGAATTTGAATTCTAGAATTCCAGTTTTTTTCTTAACCCAAATCTGGTGTTCTTCCTATTATACCAAAAATGTCACCATTATTTGTTTAAATGATTTTTTGTTGTTGTTATTTGGCTACTTAATAAAGGATTATAATATGAGCAGTTATTTCTTGGAAAATATTATATGAATAGACTCCTAATGAATTCCTGCTTCTGACAGCCACCTATCCCTGATTAAAGCTCTTAGGGAAAGGAAGGGGATGGTTGCCTGGGGCATGGGAGAAACCCATAGTCTATGGGAGTGAGTATCAAGATTCAAAATCCACAGCTGATAAGTTTCCAAGTTACTGTGTTCCATTTGCAGTGCTTGGACCTTGAATGTCCATGGAATAAAGGTTGAAGAGATCCCTGGCACCTGAGTATTTGTATTCCCATGATCCTAGCATATGTCATTTTAGAACTGATGCAATGGGAATAATAGCTTCTGATGCTGAGATAACCTCAGTTCAGCTCAGTTCAGTCACTCAGTCGTGTCCGACTCTTTGTGACCCCATGAATCGCAGCATGCCAGGACTCTCTGTCCATCACCAACTCCTGGAGTTCACTCAGACTCACGTCCATCGAGTCAGTGATGCCATCCAACCATCTCATCCTCTGTTGTCCCCTTCTCCTCCTGCCCCCAATCCCTCCCAGCATCAGAGTCTTCTCCAATGAGTCAACTTTTCACATGAGGTGGCCAAAGTACTGGAGTTTCAGCTTTAGCATCATTCCTTCCAAAGAAATCCCAGGGTTGATCTCCTTTAGAATGGAATGGTTGGATCTCCTTTCAGTCCAAGGGACTCTCAAGAGTCTTCTCCAACAACACAGTTCAAAAATATCAATTCTTCGGCGCTCAGCCTTCTTCATAGTCCAATGATTTTAGAGCCCCAATAACGTCTGACACTGTTTCCACTGTTTCCCCATCTATTTCCCATGAAGTGATGTGACTGGATGCCATGATCTTTGTTTTCTGAATGTTGAGCATTAAGCCAACTTTTTCACTCTCCTCTTTCACTTTCATCAAGAGGCTTTTTAGCTCCTCTTCACTTTCTGCCATAAGGGTGGTGTCATCTGCATATCTGAGGTGATTGATATTTCTCCCGGCAATCTTGATTCCAGCTTGTGTTTCTTCCAGTCCAGCGTTTCTCATGAGGTACTCTGCATATAAGTTACATAAGCAGGGTGACAATATACAGCCTCATACTCTTTTTCCTATTTGGAACCAATCTGTTGTTCCATGTCCAGTTCTAACTGTTGCTTCCTGACCTGCATATAGGTTTCTCAAAAGGCAGGTCAGGTGTCTGGTATTCCCATCTCTTACAGAATTTTCCACAGTTTCTTGTGATCCACATAGTCAAAGGCTTTGGCATAGTCAATAAAGCAGAAATAGATGTTTTTCTGGAACTCACTTGCTTTTTCCATGATCCAGAGGATGTTGGCAATTTGATCTCTGGTTCCTCTGCCTTTTTTAAAACCTTCTTGAACATCAGGAATTTCACGGTTCATGGATTACTGAAGCCTGGCTTGGAGAATTTTGAGCATTACTTTACTAGCATGTGAGATGAGTGCAATTGTGCAGTAGTTTGAGCATTCTTTGGCCTTGCCTTTCTTTGGGATTGGAATGAAAACTGACCTTTTCCAGTCCTGTGGCCACTGCTGAGTTTTCCAAGTTTGCTGGCATATTGAGGGCACCACTTTCACAGCATCGTCTTTCAGGATTTGAAATAGCTCCACTGGAATTCCATCACCTCCACTAGCTTTGTTCGTAGTGATGCTTTCTAAGGCCCACTTGACTTCACATTCCAAGATGTCTGGCTCTAGATGAGTGATCACACCATCGTGATCATCCGGGTCATGAAGATCTTTTTTGTACAGTTCTTCTGTGTATTCTTGCCACCTCTTCTTAATATCTTCTGCTTCTGTTAGGTCCATACCATTTCTATCCTTTATCGAACCCATCTTTGCATAAAATGTTCCCTTGATATCTCGAATTTTCTTGAAGAGGTATCTAGTCTTTCCCATTCTGTTGTTTTCCTCTATTTCTTTGCATTGATTGCTGAAGAAGGCTTTCTTATCTCTTCTTGCTATTCTTTGGAACTCTGCATTCAGATGCTTATATCTTTCCTTTTCTTCTTTGCTTTTCACCTCTCTTCTTTTCACAGCTATTTGTAAGGCCTTCCCACACAGCCATTTTGCTTTTTTGCATTTCTTTTCCATGGGAATGGTCTTGATCCCTTTCTCCTGTACAATGTCATGAACCTCAGTCCATAATTCACCAGGCACTCTATATATCAGATCTAGTCCCTTAAATCTATTTCTCACTTCCACTGTATAATCATAAGGGATTTGATTTAGGTCATACCTGAATGGTCTAGCGATTTTCCCTACTTTCTTCAATTTGAGTCTGAATTTGGTAATAAGGAGTTCATGATGTGAGCCACAGTCAGCTCCTGGTCTTGTTTTTGTTGACTGTATAGAGCTTCTCCACCTTTGGCTGCAAAGAATATAATCAATGAGATAACCTAGAACTGCAATAAAAAAGTGGCACTTCTAGAAGATGCCAGCTGTCAGCTGGTAGCTACTGGTTTTCAGACTTTGTGCCTGGGAAGGTGTCTTACCCTAAATGTAGGGGACTCTCACTGGTATTGGAAACAGTTACCAACTGCTGGATTTATAATTTATCTGAAAAACAGTTTAAACAATTTCCTAAAATCTGGATTTCTACCGTGAAACATGCCATTGGTCTTAACCTAAGTAACTTGGTTCCTAAAAACATTTGCTTAACACTCTTGGCGTGCCGAGTCCTGACTTAGCTGTACATTTTCTGGCTATCACAAAGTACTAAATACATCATTGACTAATGCACTGTGTATAAATCCAACTGTGCTTCTTCTAAGGGTAATCTCTCTCCCTCCCTGGTTGATTTTCCTGTGTTAGATTTATTCCCTTTTTGGGAAAATGCATTTACCCCCTTTCCAAATACTTAGGTCAGTGAACTCATTTCTGGAATTTAGGAGTCTGGAGTCTTTAAGATTTGGCAGATAAAAGATGATCCCTTTTGAGACTGTAGCTTAAATACAATGAGTTTTGTACATGCTAATGGAATCAAAAAGTAAGATTACATGTCCAGACTTATTTCAACATTCTGTATTACCATTTAAAGAGGGCAGTTTGTGTCAGATCTAAGAGGCAGACCTTATATTACACTAGTTTATGACTAAGTCAAATGCAAATCTCCTCTTTAAATATCTCATTATATCATCACGTGAGAGATATGAAGACAGAAGGAAATATATCAAATGAGTTCTTGGCATATTATAATAAAATTCACGTGCAGCTAAATAATCTGTAAGGGAAAATTTCCAGAACTCATATAGAGAAAATACAATTGCTGTTCTTAAAAATTAAATATGTATTGTAATTATCACACAAATCATTACATTTTATTTCAAACCTTCTAGGTGTCAGATACTCCAGAAATTGAGACTTAGAAATTTAAACTGCTTAACTTGTAGGTGGGTTCCACCATATATCAATATGACTCCAATGTGAATGTTTGCTAAGATGAGGTACTCTGCCAAGCTCTTAATCCTTAAAAAAAATCCATGTGGTGGGTACTACTCATCTCGGCTTTACAATAAATAGATCAAGACTTAAAATGGCCTAAGTTTGACAGCTAGCCTGTGGGGGACATGGGACCCTAACCCAGGGCTGTCAGATAGAATTTCAGGGCTTTCAGAATGCTTGTATAGGAACTATTCTATTTCCTTCCAATGTTCAGGATAGCTGCAAAGATTGAAATGGGGGTTTGCTTAAGGGGTGGTAGATTGCAGGCCAAGTGAGTTTTCCAAGCAGGTCTTCCTGAACAGTGGACTCCCCCTACTGCACTTCCCTGGAATTACCTCTGATGCTGCTCTGGGAAGT